>NC_026155.1:12596292-12684749 GCF_000512975.1 Sesamum indicum | reverse complement strand
CACTGGTTTCTTCAATGTGATTACGAAGCCCTATTTCCTTGAGAGTGAAAAATGTTTGTAAATAAGGTGATGATGGGTGGACATGTTTCCGTATGGTAGTAGTTTCTGGGGAACAAGGATTAGGGTAGTGAATGATGTGAAGCTTGTCCTGTATGATGCTGTCTTATAGTCATTACAGATTGAAATGGCTAAAGTTCTAAACTCTGATACTAATTTACAACCTGGGAATAGAGTCCTTAGTGTCAATCCTGTGGGTGCAGGTTTGTGTAGTTTTACGGGGAACGCCAGTTCGATTTCCTTGAAGACGCTAAAAATGTCAATACCCCCAAATCTGCACTTGGTGGGACGCCACTGTCATTCACTCAATGTTTATACCTTGATTTGGAGTCTCCTCTTCAACTTAGTTGGGTGCCAAGTCGTGTCGGGCATTTGTGTTGCTTATGCTTTGTGATGACTATAGTAGCCCATGTCTCATTATACTATGCTACCACAACCGGTGTCCTGTTCACGCACATTCATATCTCACTGCACTTGATCTTTAACTATAGGCATTGATGTCACCATCACTTTCTCCCCATTGGTGTGTTCGTATGAAGATTAAAGAGTACGATGTATAGTTCGCCCCATCAGTCGGCCGCAGCCCTTCAACTTGCACACCAATGTTGGTTTTCCCATCACACATGTCCCAAGTGAGCTGCAAGTTGATAAGGGTTTTGAGCGGTATATAAATGTCGAGTCTCTCTCCCCCAGGCTAGACTTGTTTTTAATTAGGGCAAAATTATACGACTTCGGTTAAAGCAAATATCCTGCAGTCCGTTTGGCTCCATTTCTTTTCTAATAGGGTAGTATCATTCCCCTGTTCTATTTCAATGCTCATATTTGTTGACGGGTATGTACAGTAGATAATATTAATGGGCGGGTATCATCATATTCGGATTCATTATAATAGCTATTATTAAGATTCTGACCTTTATTTTTATATTAAATTTGGATTCATACTTATTGAAATAAGTATTTTAAATTTTGATAGGGTCTAGACCATAGAATACCCGATATTATATTGGATGGTAAAATCTACTCTGATAATTCATAAATATTTGTTAACTTAAAATCATTGAATCTATAATTTTTTTTTGATAATTAATTGACTGGATCAATTTGTCATATAAAATTCTTAAGCTTGTACATAGTTTATTATTATTTTGTTTTTACGTATTGATATTTTGAAAAAATTGTTAGTTTTTTTATTTTTACTTTGTAGTGATTGCTCTGACTTAGATTTCTGATAAAGTTAGTCTGAACATCAAGTGATAACTCAAATTCGACTAATACACTGGCTAATAAAATTTATTTGAATTTGAATTGTTAAAAAAATATGAAATGAAAATTGAACGCAATTTCAAACCGATAAAGATGTATTATGAAGCTAAAATACGATTTCAATACTTTTTTTCTACTGATTCTTTCATTTTCACTCCTATCTCGATGCTATGTTAATTGTGTAATTGATTAATAATGATCCGTTATATGAATAAAGTCAAGGTCATTATATATATTTCAATGATATTTAACATGTATATTTTAAAAATTTTCAAAATAGCTTTTTATTGTATTTTATCAATTGCAGATTCATAAAATACTTTTAATAAATTCATTTACTATTATGTTCTGGTGATACCATTACAAAGAATCATGTATAATTGTTCATTCATTTTAATGTATAAAACCTAATGGGTAAAGCTCATATTGCACCCGATTATTTTGGATATAGAATGGATAAGATCTAACGAGTATTTTACGAGTAAGATTTTGGTAAGAAAAATTTACACTTCCCTCCTCTGAGGTCTTGTAGCACTCCTTTTGAAAGTTCACTACTTACACTTAATGTTCTCTTATTAGGATTTGAACGCCCCTCCTTTTATACGACCCGATGATTAAACTTTTCTGGATACATAATGCAAACGACACCCAGTGATATTTAGTATGTGCAGAATACCCATTTATGAGAAGAAAAATAGCTAATTATCCTTCTATATTATTTAAAATGAAGCAATTTACTTCCTTAGACAAGAAGATAAATTGTTCTATTTTTTAAAAAATACAAGTAGATAAAATACTATTTATTTTTTTAAAAAACTGTAATTTACATATTTATAAGATTATATAAGAGGAAATTACATTAAGCCCCATTCAAAAGCAATAATGTATAATCATATTTTAAGCAGTTTGATAGGCTGCCATCCGAAGCCAATTTGATCAACCTGAATAGACAAAATACTGCTTTGGTCCATGATCTTAACCGTAAATCTAAATTTTGGAGGTAGAAAAGCAACTGCAAATGGCTTGAAGCGGGAGAAAGGGACACCAAATTCTTTCACGCATCTGTTAAGAAGAAAAATGTTGAAATCCAGAATCTCTAGAGTGATGGATAATCAACAAGAAATAACCGACTCTGCTCAAATTAAGGAATCTGCAGTTCACTTCTTTAAAGGTCTCTTATGTGATATCCCTGCCACCTCACTACCTCATGATTTTCCATTCTAATTTCCTCAAATTCATCAAAATGTCCTCCTTAATCTCTGTCAACCACCCTCCCAAAATGATATTAAAGAAGTAGTCTTTTCTATTAATAAAGACAGTGTAGCTGGGCCTGATGGATTCTCTTCAGCATTCTTTCAAGCTTGCTGGAATACTATTGCATAGGATGTCATTGCAGCTGTCATGGATTTTTTTAGGGGCACCCCTATGCCCAGAAACTTCACTGCCACATCTATCATTCTTATCCCTAAGAATGACTCACTCCAATCTTGATTTGAGTTAAGACCTATCTCCCTCTGCAATATTATTAATAAGATCTTGTCTGAGTTTCTTTACACTAAAATCTCCCCAGCTCTTCCTGACCTCATTTCCCCATCTCAGAGTGGTTTTGTGCCTGGTAGGCTCATTGCTGACAATATCCTTCTGACTCAAGAAATGACACATCATCTTAACATGAGACATAACAAAGGGAATCTTATCTTAAAATTGGATATGTCCAAGGCTTATGACAGGGTGAACTGAAAGTTTCTCTATGTGATTCTTGAGAAGATGGGTTTCCCCTCCAGATTTATTGTCCTCATCAACTACGCTATTGAACATTGTTGATTTACCATTCTGGTTAATGAAGAACCATCTGGCTTCTTCAAATCATCTCAAGGCCTTAGATAAGGTGACCCAATTTCCCCTGCATTATTCATCCTTGCTGTAGAGGTTCTTTCCAGAGGGCTTAATCACATTTTCTCATAGAATCCTGATATGTTCTATCAAACGGGTTGTAAAATTAGAGTGTCTCACTTGGCCTATGTGGATGACATCATCATTTTCACCAGATGTGAAGAACACTCTTGACTAAACTGATGCAATTCCTAGAGCAATATGAGGACCAATTAGGCCAAAAAATCAATCAGTCCAAGAGCTTCTTTATCCCTGGTAAGAAGGCCAATAACATTGCCCACAGAATCAAATCCCTTACAGGTTTCAACCTTAAGTGTCTTCCTATCACCTATCTTGGAGCTCTACTGCATAAAGACATAAGAAGAAAATTCTATTTGAACCCCTTATTGACAAAATCAGAAACATGATCAGTGGATGGGAGCATAAACATCTTTCACAAGGGGGCAGGCTTCAACTTATTAAAAGTGTTCTTTCCTTTATGCCTTATCTTCTTCAAGTTTTGAGTCCTCCTGTTGGCACTCTGCAGAAAATTGAACAATTATTTGCCAAATTCTTTTGGGGATCCACTGTGACCACATGAAAATTCATTGAACTAAATAGGCTTTCATATGCTATCCTTGTGAAGAAGGGGGCTTGGGTATCAGAAATATTAGGGATACTATTACAGCTTTCACCCATAAACTTTGGTGGTGGTTGAGACAAAACAATTCTCTATAGGCCAACTTTACTATCAGTAGATTGTAAAAAGTCTACACTTGCCTCTACAAAAGCTAAACCGAAGGACTCTAACATTTGGAGAAGAATTTGTAGCATTAAATCTGTCTCTTAGGAGAACATTTTCTGGAGCCTTGGAGCTGGTAATATATCTTTCTGGTATGATTGTTGGCTCCCTGCAGGCATCCTTCATTCCCTCACACACCCCAACAGAGCCTCCAATGCCCTGATCAAAAACTTCTGGACCAACCACACATGGGATATTGGTAAATTGAAGGAAGTTGTTCCTCAGCATATCATGGACCTTATTTTGTAGGTTCCCATTAATCCTCAGCATCAAGATTTTATGCATTGGAAACCATCCCCCCATGGTTCCTTATCTATAAAATCAGCTTGGGAGATTACTAGAGATCACAAACCTTCACTACCCATCTTCAAAAATCTCTGGTCCCCCCTCGTTGGGCTTACCATTTCTATCTTCATTTGGAAAGTCCTCCATAACTAGATACCAGTTGACAATAGACTCAAACAAAAAGGCATCTTTCTGGCCTCTAGATGTGTTTGCTGTTTGAAGGAGGAGGAGACTATCCCTCACCTTTTCCTTCATAACAAGGTTTCCCTTGAAGTCTGGAGCTTATTTGCCTCCAAATTTCAAATCAATATTCCAGTTACGGACAACGTTTTCATGATCCTTCAAGCCTTGAGAAGCAATATTTCTAATCAGCTTCACATCAGAGATATTCTTCCCCCGTTGATCATGTGGAACACTTGGACTTGCAAGATTGCTGCCATATTTGAGGGGGATCCTTTCAAAGCTAATCATATTATCTTACAAACTCTCAATTATCTTCATCTTCTAGATAAAACCAACCTCATGAGAGCTATACACTAGAAAGGGGACAGATCTATTGCATCTCTTTTTAAAGTTTCACTTCCCACTCATAAAATATCATCCAGAATCTCAATTGTTAAGTGGATTAAGCCAGATAGGGGATGGTTCAAATTGAACAAGAATGGGGCTTCAAAAGGAAATTCAGGAGTTGCAGGAGCCGGTGGTATCATCAGAAATCATCTAAGTCAGATCGTCCTCGCATTCCAGGAACATCTTGGCCTCATCTCCAACATAGCAGCAGAACTGAAAGCTATATATAGAGGTGTTAAATTATGCATTGATAGTAACATCAGGAAAATTTGGGTGGAAACAGATGCCAACGTCGCTCTCAAACTCATTCATCTCCCCTGCAAGAGCCATGACACCTTCAAAATTTGCTGCAACAAATTAGAGATCTTCTATCCCAAACTGAGTTCAAGATATCACACATCTTTAGAGAGGGTAACCAAGTGGTCGATTATTTTGCTATTGAACATCTCATCATTCTAGCTCCTGACAATTCACAGGTATTCGTAAATGTTTGATTAGACTTGACGCTTGCTCCTTCTATGCTATTAGAATCAGAAGTACTAGTACATCTAATTTCAGTTAAAATATTCTTCCATGAAATTATGGGTACTTCATTACTGATTGGTTCTTTGCTGATACTTGTTCTCCTATCTGTGCTTCTTCTGTGTTGTTTATGTGATTGTGCCTATATGGGTTCCTTGGACGTTACTCATTCATATGGTTGATGTTTTGACCAATGTTTGCCTAGATACCTTCTGGTTTGTCACTTCTGCTATTCTCCTTTATCTGGTTGCTTGTTGTTATATTTTTTGCAGGTCTCATGAACCCATTTCACAAGTTCAAAGGCTGCCAGCCATAAACATGATATCCACGTTAATACTAATGTTCATTTATTTATCCTTTTGGAACATTACACACACTCTGGCTTGGCTTTTTTGTACAGATTTATTTGCAGGTGTTGTGCGATCCATGATGTAGTGGGATAACAAAAATCTTTTTGACTCGTCATAATTTTTCTAGTACACCTGTTCGTGTTTTTTGTTGTAAGGGAGTAATACTCCTTGTTTAATGTTGCTCTATTTATAAAGGAGTACTACTCCTTGTTTATGACTTTGCTAGAAATTCTAAGGAGGTAGCTCTCCCTACTGTAACTATTTTGTGCATTTTAATATACAAGGACCGGAGACTCCAAAAAATTTCTCCACTTTTAGGTGATTTTTTGTTATATATATATATGATCATATTTTCATCTAATTTTATGGTATGAAAGATTTTTCAGACGTACATGTCAGTCCAAATTTTAACAGTGTTTGTGCTGACGATACTGTCCCAACAGCCAACAAGTTCACGTGTTCCCAGAAAAACTTGTTTTATTTTGTGCAGACAACCACCTTTTGCTTTCAATAAACTGTTTTACCCCAACAACAAAAGCATAAATAAACTTTTGAAACCATTTTCTCATAGAAAAACAAAAGTCCAAAGGAGGGGAGATCAGTAGAGATTGTGTTTGCTCCCCATTTCACAGGATGATCAAAGGTTTTCTATGCAGCCCCACCACATCAACTATGTCAATATTCTTTAATTCAGTGGATAAGATAAGGGAACTAAACATATATATATAGATAGATAGATATATATTGCTATTAATATTTGTACTTGTCTCTAGCTGAGAATAGTAAGTCTGTCATGGGATTCATGCAAAATTCTTAGACCTTCTTTGGTTTCGGTTAGTTTTTACACTTTAAAATAAATAAATAAAATATATAAATAAGTACATTACATTAATAAAAAGAAAGAAAGAAATAAAGAAAATAATAATTTATCAATTAATGTATATTTTAAAAATTAAATAAGTTAGTTATTTTATCATGAACGATATGTACGACGGTGTCACTGACTGCTCGTTTGTGAGTATGGAAGGGCTTTTCTTTTTATATTAATATATATATATATATATATATATATATACTAGTCATTATGGCACGTCGTTCCTATGTGTATATAATGGTTAAACTTTTACATATTTTAAAGTATATTAGAAAATGTATTACAAATAAAAATATAAAATATATAAAATCTATACATTACATTAAAAATAAAAAAATTTAATTTATCAATTAATGCAAAATTTAAAAAGTTAAATAAGTTGGTTATTTTATTGATTGAAGGGCATTTTTGGCTTCACAAAAACTTGATACAACGATTCCATTAACTACCGTTTGTGAGTGTGGAAGTCCCTTTTTATATATTATGGATATATTAGTGATCGTGGCACATTTTTCCTATGTGCATGTAATAAATAATCTTTCACGTTTTAAAATTTATTATAAATAAATATAAAACATATAAACCAACAAATCACATTTACAAAAAAATAAATAAAAGAAAAATCAACTTATTATCGACACAACAAAGAAATTGATGTAGCAATGTTAAAATAACGTGGAGTCACTTTTGAAAAAAAAGGATGATGATAATTAATTTTAGAATTATCTATTAGGGATACAATTGTTATTTTATAAAATTGGTGCGACAATGTTATTAACCGCCGTTTGTAAGTGCGGAGGCCTTTTTGTTTATATTAGTATAAATTAGTGTAGTGATTTCCATATATATACAATATTCTTTCCTTAAATTTCACATTACTCTTTGAGTACATTTACTTTGTTTAATTAGCCTGCATAAGCAAAATAGTATAGGTTTTCTGGTGTTTAATTGGACTGATGAGAGTCAAGTACAGTAGCATAACTCCAATTTTGTTTACGGTAGAAGCTCCATAATTCAATCCACCAAAGGTGGTAAGATGAGTTAACAATCCGACAAGGACTTTAAACTTGTGTTTTTTATAGAGCATATTCATAAATCCTTTACAAAATAAAGGTAGCAATAAATTCGGAATACATTTTGAAACGACCACATTGAAATTGTAATTGCTACTCGCAATATTAAGATTTTCTTTCCAATAGTGTATAAAAAACCGTTATAATTATGGATAATCTTACAAATTTAGTTACTATTTGTAATTGCTTGATTATGCAGGTGCAATGTGTTATTCCTAGAAGGCATTCTGTAGCCTAATGGCTATACTTTAACCGCTACTTTTGGTTGCTCCAAATACCGTTTCAAATTTCTTTCCAAAAACTCATATATATATATATGTGTGTGTGTGTGTGTGTATGTGTGACTTGGTGTTATTTTTTTTATTTTTTTTTCTCACTTTCTTAAATTGTAAAATTACACACACTCTCAATCTTTCTTTGATTTTCGAGCATATACAATTGATCAGGTAGAATTGCATTATTTTATTGAGTATCGTTGATCTTTTAGCTGGTTGACTAGGTAACAACTTGATCCTATTGATTTTATTAATTAAAATACAGTTTAATTTATTATATTTTTTTTATATTTATATGTTAAGTATATTATTAGTGGCAAGTTATATTTGAATTATAGCTCAAAATACAATTGTATATATATATATATATATTTATGTGATGATCATCATGTTAAGACAATTGAAATGATGGATGTATGAGAAGAATTCTTCGGGGAGGGCGGATCTTAAGCTGGAGTTTGGGGATGGTGTTAGTACTTTCATAGAATGGGACAAGCGTCAGCATAGACATATGAACAACAAAAAGATTAGGTGCCCGTGTTGGAAGTGCAAAACGAAAGGTTTAAAACACCAGATGAGGTCAATTTTGATTTATGTATGAGAGGGCTTATGTGAGAATACTATAATTGAACTTTCAATGGCGAGGAGAGGGTGTACGAGTACTTTGATGCAATGACCTCGCCTCCAGTTGCTCAAGAGGGTATTACCCATTGGAGTGATAACCAACAGATGGATTGGGAGCAAAGGATGATTTTTGATGCAACTGGGCTGAGCTTGAGTGTGTGGCTGATGAGAATATGAGGTCATGTCCTACGGATACCGGTTCTAGTTTTTGGTACGGTAGGGGGCCCTATGATTATGTGAGTGGATTATCAGGCCATTTCTTCGATGTAGCGCATGCAATTGACCAACTGTTGTTGAATGGTTATATCTAATCTCAATTGTCGACGGTTGCTGAACTGGTCAACACTAAAGCTAGAACAATTTTTTGAAGAGATGCTACGTTTAGGTTTCATAGTAGGCTAGTAATAAATATTTATGCGATCACAACCTACCCACCTTTTACTACACTACAAAGAGGTTGAAAAGGAATTTGGGTTTACCTGTTGAGAAGATTGATGCGTGTAAAAATGATTACATGCTACTAAAAGAATGACATTAATCTGGATTACTGCTAGTTTTATAGAGATACTAGAAACAAGTCAACCAGGGAGCAAAACCCCTCCCACAAGAAGTCCCGTATGCATTTCTTAGGTATTTGCTGCTTATTCTCCAACTGTTGAGGTTAAATGCTTCAGCAGCGACTGAGGAAGCATATGATTTGGCATGCCACCCCTCAAATAGAGGAGGGCAATATGAGCTATCTGTCTGATTCAGAGGCATTTCGACCAGACATATCCTAATTTCGCATTGGAACCTAGTAATGTTAGATTAGGGTGTGGATAAATGGGCTTGCATTATGGGCAATATGGTTGTACGTACTCATGTTGGTTAGTTATAGTTATATCGTACAATCTCTCATTAGGGATGTGCATGAAGTCTGAGTGCATATTTTTTTATGATAGTGATCATTGGCCCATCTAATCTGAATCGTCTGATTGATGTGTACTTAGAGCCGTTGACCGAGAAGTTGTTAAATTGTGGCATGTGGGTGTACGAACACAAGATAATGCCACGAACTAGACATTTATGATGTGTTCGACATTGATGTGGATCGTGAACGGCCTACCCGCTTATGGTATCGCGTCTGGATGGAGTATCGTGAGTGTTACGGGGTCTCGAGTTTGTATGGATGACACACCGGCATTTCATCTGCAATACGGTAGGGGAAGGCATGCTACTTTAACTGCCATAGATAGTTTCTCCCCCACGACCATCTATACTGCAGGAACAAGAAAGCCTTCACTAAAAATTAGGTGGAAAAGAAGATTGCATGATCGAGACTGACTGGAGACTAGACCTCTGATTGGGTGGTAGAGTTGAGTTCTACAATTGAAGAACTGTTGACACTCCCACTAGGTTACTATAGCGACCACAAATAGATGAAGAAAAATATCATTTCGTATCTTTCATATTGGGCAACACATTTGATACGACACAATTTTAACATCAAGTAAATAATATCTAACTAATTTTTAACTTAAAATATAATTAATAAGCAAAAGAACATAGTTAATAATTAATCCCAATTTTTTTCTATCATTCACTTAATTAAGAATAATCTCATAATCTATTTAGTTAAATATTAGAAGTAAACGTGGCCTTTGTAAATGCGGTGTATAGTGTATTCATGATAACTACATTATTTAACAAATTTTGAAAAAGAAATTCACAACATGACATTTATTTTCAAAAAATACATTTAATGAATTCGTATTCTATTTTGCACACATATCCAACGTGTGAAGATCACCCACAAATATATATATATATATATATATATATATATATAAAGATAAGGAAAAAATGCAAGCAACTTCCTTGATATCGCAAATTACCCCCTTATGAAAAAATAAATAGCAATTTACCTTCCTCTATTTTTTTAAAATACAACAATTTACCTCCCTATATTTTTTGAAATGAAACAATTTATCTCTCTGGAGGTAAATTGCTATATTTTTTTCATAAGGAAGTAATGTGTTCATGAGGAAAACTTGAGTTGCCCCCACCTCTAATTTGTCTGGATGAATGAAATTGATGCCATCCCTCCACCATGTTAGTTGCCTTCAGCACTGCACTTCTGCCCTTCCCCACCTCATTACCTTGTGTTTGTATTTTGGCATCCCAAATAATTAATTAATTATAGTTTTGATAAAAAATTGTTGTCTTGATCATTTAGTAAATTTGGCATAACATAAACATGATTAATGAATGTTTACTTTCCAAACTTTTGTCTAAACAAAGATAAGAATTCAAGTCACGACATGAGAACTGTCATTATCTATTTATACTAAGTGATACATACTTTTATTTTTGTCTCATTTATTATTTTCATAATATTATTAGAGACGAAAATTGTATAAAAGTTTTCACTACTGATAATTAAAATCAAAAGAATTGTATATAATTTATTGTTTTAGTTTTTTGAAATACTTAATTTAGTGGTGTAGTTTCACCTCTGAAGTGATTGGCCTACAAACAAACAGCAATTTGCATTGACATTCATTGTGGAACATTTGTGTATATTTTCACTTACATTGTTTCCTCTCTACTAATAGCAAAACATTTTTTCTTTGGTTTGACAATCAATCAAATCTACTATTATGTGCACTTAGATTTATATATATATATATGTGTGTGTGTGTGTTTGTTTGTTAAAATGACTATCAATCAATTCTACAATAGTATTCTTGCACTTGCACATTAGACTTTTAAGAGTGAGCTAAAAAGTTGCATTGACTTTCCCTAAATTATTGATTCTCATATTTATGTGATTTTTTAAAGATATAATTGTCGGGAAAAATGCAATTTATCCCATGTGTTATGGAAAATAAGCAATTTTCCTCCTTGGAAGAAATAAAACAACAATTTACCCTTCTATGTTATAAAAAATAGAGCATGATGTGTTTAAAAATAGGTTGGCCCAAAGAGGCCCAAATGATCCAAAAAGAAGAAAGAAATGAGAGGCCCATAACATTCTAGGAGGCCCACATTATGAAGACGGTCCCGTTGAAAAATTACTAGGCTCAGTCCAAGAGGGAAGCCCAGTTCAGCCCAAAAAGGAGGCCGGGTACAAGGTCTACCGGACCTCAAACCCACCTTCCAAGCCTTGCCCAAGAAAAGGGAAGCGCCCCCAAAAAGCTGGACTCCTTGACCTAAAAAAAGACTCCTTGCATACGTAGGAGTCCTCCACCAAGTAAAGACGTGCTGCTTAAGTCAAGGAGGAAATAAGATCGTGCTTTATCCCCAGATTTTTGCCTTCTTTTTTGGAAATGCAGCTCACAAACAAAGTCTCTACGAAGAGGGACTCATTCTCTATAAATGCAGGCAGTATTCCCCCAGCAGACAGACTTTCAAGAAGCTGGAAACTGTCTTGATATTTCTTTGCAACTCTCAACCCGTGATTTTGCCATATTTTACTCACAAAATCCTTATTTTTATTTCAATTTCTCATTTTAGCACTTCACAACAGGGGCACTTTCAGTTCCTCAGAAGGCATACCTTGAATCCTCCAGCATGCATACCTTTAGTCCTCCAGTAGGCATACATTTAGTCCTCCAACAGGCATACCTTCAGTCCTCCAGTAGGCATACTTTGAGTCGTCCAATAGGCATACCTTCAGTCCTCTAGCAGGTATACTTTTAATCCTCTAGCGAGCATACCTTTAACCCGACGACAGGGACACTTCAGTCCACTAACAGAGACACCTTCAAACCTTGTACGGGGACTCCCTCCAAAATCTAGAAAATCACTCTCTATTCTTGCTTTAGCATTCAAATTGCACTCTTAGCATGATTTCTCTCACGAAATTTCTTACTCTATCATGATTTCTCCTCACATTTCATTTCTTACGTCTCCTAAATCCAATAGTAACTTGGGTGTCAGAGTGCTAACGCCTTTTCTGTAGTTCCCCCCTTTAGGATTTGCATTTGCTTTGGCCTAAGCCTTGAACATAATCTATATCAATTGGACCCATGCATTTTTTGAATGCATCATTGGTGCCGTTTGTGGAAACTTGAGTTAAAGACGTGAGTTACCATGGATACCTCCACCAATCCTGCAAGCAAACAAAAGACTATGGAGGCACCTGACAAGCAAACTTTGCAAGTTGTTGTAGGAACCCCCTTGGCACCCGCCAGTAGGGTATCCCCTATCAATGGGGCAGTCCACGCCAGTGGAGCGATGGTCCCAGGATCCTCCAGACCTACTAATCTGCTAATTAGGCCTCCAAACCACAGTCCCTCTTCAGATACCTCCTTGTGGGGCTCCCCCCAGAACTCCTATGGACCATACAATAGATGATCACGATGGCCATACGAGAGCAGATGGCGACACTAATCCCAACCTAAGCAGTAACCCCTTTCGACGTGGATGCCCATAAGGAAGGAAGTCAAATGGTATCCCCTACCCTTGTCTGTTGCAAGAGACTAGGGCCCCCCTTACAAATCCAGCAGGATGTCCCTACTTAGTGGATCGCACGTCTGGAATGCCTGCAAAAAGGCCTCCAAGACGTCCAGTACCAAATCGCGGGAATGCCTTTAGAGAAACAATATGATATCCCCTTCAGTGAGGAGATCATGGCAAACAAACTCCCCCACAACTTGAAGCAGCCCAACCTGTCGGAGTATGACGGAACCACGAATCTGTAGAGCACCTCTCCTATTTTGAAAATACTGCCCTTCTCTACCGTTACACCCCTGGGTCAAATGCGGTGTGTTTGTAACCACCTTCACACGATTGACCTAATAGTGGTTTGATCAATTGCCCTCAGGATCCATCGATCATTCGGAGAATTTCGCTCTCTATTTCTTCATCAATTTGCCAGTAGTAAACAATGTCAAAAAACGATGATAACCTTTTCTCTTTATATCAAATAGAAGGGAAATCATTAAGGGAGTATCTTCAACACTTTATTTAGCTGCCCTAGAGATCCCTACTACAACATCTAATACACTAATTTGTGCTTTTATGCAAGGATTATAAGATGGGAATTTCTTTAACTCTTTAACTAAGAAAACCCCTCGCAATTTTTACAATCTCCTAGCACTAGCTGAATGATACATCAACTTGGAGGAGGCTAGAGAGTACAAAAATTCCGTCCTTGGTGAAAAATGCAAGGAACAAGAGGACAAGGACCTACTCCACCCAAATGTCTTCTAAGAGTAAGCCTTGTCATGAAGCAAGCATCGCCCTAAAAAAAAAAAATCTTAAACCAAGAGGGCATCCCCCTAAGAAGAACAGCCCTGCACCCAAGCAGGCATCCTTCACGGAATAAGCCTCGTCCTTAAGCAGGCATCCCCCTCAACGAATATATCTTTATATACCAGCTTCCCTCAAGGAATATTTATTATTTTATCAAATTTTGGAGATTTATCTTACCACCTACAATATGTTAGAATATATATGCTTGTAAAGATTTCAAGAGGAAGACAACCGTCTCATAAAGAGCCCTATCTTCCACACAGGAAAAGAAGCCCTGTCTTCCAGACAAATACCCTAACCCCTCTCTGGATCGGCACTTTGGTCCTTCTTTGAGGGATTTGTAAGTTCTGTCCCGTGCAGGCACCTAAGCTCTCCTCTACGGAGGCATCTAAGCCCTGCTTCCAGCGGACACCTTATTCTTCCTCCAATGAGGTTCTTATGTTTTGCTCTTAGAAGGGTCCCCTCTCAAACAAACCCTCCTTCGAGGAGGCACAATAACTTCGCTCCGTGTAAGATCTATCCGTAACATATACATGTCTTTGTTATTTATATTCTCTTGCAGAAAAATAAAGCTCTACAACAGAGTAGGCACAAAAAGCACCCATTAAGCCCTCCTCCATGGAGGCACCCTCCTAAAACGTCCTGCTCCATACAGGCGTGGAGTAAGTTCTTCTTATTCTAAGCATGCTTATGCTAGTAAAATTCTTTGCAGGTATTAAAAAAAAAAGAAGGAGAAAGAAAAAGTTCATTCTTCGGACCCCATCTCTAAAGATTTCTATTCTAATAAGTGTTGAAATCTCCACTTATTAGAGTGGGGGACTATTGATGTGCATAAAAATAGGTTGGCCTAAAGAGGCCCAAACGATCCAAAAAAAAAAAGGAAAGAAATGAGAGACCCGTAACATCCTTGGAGGCCCATATCATGAAGACGACCTGCTGAAAAATTAATTACTAGGTTCAGCCTAAGAGGGAAGCCCAGTACACCAGGCTCAGCCCAAGAGGGAAGCCAAGTTCGGCCCAAGAAGGAGGCCTGGTACAAGGCTTAACAGACCTCAACCCTACCTTCCAAGCCAGCCAAGGAAAAAGAGAAGCGCTCTCAAGAAGCTGAACTCCTTGACCTAGAAAGGACACATTGTAGAAGTAGGGGTCCTCATGTAAAAGGAGTCCTCCCTCAACTAAAGACGCGCTACTCAAGTCAAGGAAGAGATAAGATCGTGCCTTATACCCAGATTTTTTCCTTCTTTTTCGTAAATGCAGCTCAGAAACAGAGTCCCTACCAAGAGGGAATCCTTCTCTATAAATACAGGCAGCATCCCTCTAATAGACAGACTTTCAAGAAGCTGGAAACTGTCTTGCTATTTCGCTAAAACTCTCAACTTGTGATTTTGCTATATTTTACTCACGAAATCCTTATTTTTATTTCAGTTTCTCATTTCAACACCCATCAACAGGGACACTTTCAGTTCTCCAGCAGCCATACCTTCAGCCCCACGAGAGGAACACTTTCATCCTGACGACAGGGACACCTTCAGTTCACCAACAGGGATACCTTCAAACCCACTATGGGGACTCCCTCTAGAATTTGGAAAATCACTCTCTATTCTTGCATTAGCATTCTAATTGCACTCTTAGCACTATTTTTCGCACGAAATGACTTACTCTATCACGATTTCTCCTTACATTTCAATTCTTACGAGTATTTTTCTCCTAAATCAAATACTAATTTGGACGTTGGAGTGGTAACGCCTTTTTTGTAGGTCCTCTCTTTAAGATTTGCATTCAATTCGGTCCAAGCTTTGAGCATAGTCCATATCAATTGAACCCGTGCGTTTTTTGAATGCATCATAGCAAAATGCCTCCCTCGGCTCAGCAGTGTACTACACGCGCCCTTCGTGCATCTGGATATATTTTTAACCAACAAAATATTATTTTATTTATATAATAGGGCGCCCCTCACACCACATTCCAGTCAAGAAAGGGAACCTACTTTATCAAATATGGACCAAGGAGGAAGCCCAGTCCAAAGGCCCCCAAAGCTAGCTTGTAGGAAGGAAGGTGCCCTCGAGAGGTTAGACTCTTCAACTTGAAAGGACTCCTCACCCGGTAGGAATCTGCACGAAGAAGGAGTCTCCCTTCACCCAGAGACTTGTTTCTTAAGGAATGGATAAGGGGGAGCATAATCCACGAGATCCTGCTTTTCTTGCTGGGCATGCGGATTCCCCTCAGCAGGACTCCTGTTACAGGAAACTCCTCCTCTATAAATAGGAGAGGTACCCCTCGGCCTCTTCCACATGCCAGAACTCTTCTTGCTGTTGCTCTATTACTCTAATTTCGTGCTATTATATACGGAATTCTCACTTTTATCATAATTTCTCATCATAATTCATTTTTATATTTATCTATTCTTAAATCCGAGACTAACTTAAGTATCAGAGTGTTAACTCTTTATTTTGCAGGTCCTCTTTCTCAAGAGCCTTCATTCAAATAGTTCAAATCCAACCTCAAAGATCCAAGAACTTTGGACCCGTGCTAAAATCGCACGTATTAATATTATTTTTATTTTTATTTACTTAAATTTAAAACATTAATTTAAAATAGATTACATCTACACTGTTGAATTATTAGTTAAATTTGGACCTTAAATTGTTTAAGATCCAACCGTTACCAAATAAGAATATAAATATTATTTTAAATTTTAAATTGAAAAATAAAAAAATAAAAAAAGGCACGTGGGATACCCGAAACGCATTAGGCTGGTATTTTACTGTATTTTAATAACACAGGATAATTAATTGTTATTTTTTTCCACAAGGGGTATATTTTCCATTTCCCTAACACAGACTGAAAAATTGTATTTAACGGTATAATTATATTTCCTAATTATTTTTTAGTGTGTGCTCTCTTAAAAAAGTAATAGTTAGACGATCTTCAGAATGCTAGTTTGTTTGATTGAGCATGGATAAAAATTTTCATACGGACCTAGTATTGATAAAATCTCCAAATTATTGGGAATTCCCCCCCCCCCACCCCCCCAAACCCCAACCAAACATGTCAAATCCATCAACAGAACAGAGAACTTTTTTAAGGTCTGGACGACCTAATCGACCCATTGACCTAAAATCTAGATCCTAAATTTTTTGTTTTCGTTCACTCATCTTTTCAAGTAAATTTCCTACAAATCATTATACTTTTTCTAGTTTAATTTCTAGCATGCATAATACTTATCTCATATTCCCAATGGAGAATATTCATATCACACAATAAACATTTTATTTGATACTAATTGATATAATTATGTGTTGTTTTAAAGTCTAACAATAATATATATGTATCAATGTAATAAAGACATCTATAGTTGATTATATATGAACATCACGATCTTTTTATTTTATACTATTTTGCATATTTTTCTGATGTTACAGTTTGTTTTGCAGTGCTTCTAAAGGTTTCAGTAGAATTTTTAATTTTTATCAACTCGAAAGCTACCTTAAATGAAACTTTATTTTTATATGTAAGTGGACATAAGTCTAAGAACATAACAACTTATCCGCAACCATCTTTATATATACTTCTTTTTAGTTGATTATAAATAATACTGATATGCGATTTTTTATTGTAGTTTACCTAAAATACTCCTAATCGAAACAAATTTTATTGAATGATGAAAATTCTCGAATAACATCTTGCACCTATTTTCCTTTTTCATATTTAGTTGTTGCATACATTCATACTATATGATTAAAATCAATTTGTGATAGATTTGAAATACTCAAAAAAAAAAAAGAAAAAAAAAGAAGTGGAATTGTTTCTTGTCAATGAAGGGCAAATTGCATGCACATAATTGGAAGATTGAAGTAGTACAACACTTTAGAGCATTCTTGACTTGCAATTTGTGTCCCCAACTTGGTTTGACAATCAATCAAATCCCACTATTCTATGCACTTACATACATATATGTTTGTTTGATAAGGTGACTGTCGGTCCACTTTAGCATATATAGTATGCACTTACATGTGTGGTTGACTATGGGGAAATAACATTTTTGTCCAATAATTTAGCGTCTTTTCACTTTTAGTTTTATCGACTATGAAAATATTATTTTTGATCTTGTAACTTCTATAAAGTGGGCTTGTGGTTGATAGAGACTTTACACTTTTGGTCCCATCGATCGCGGGATTCTTACTTTTGATCCTATAACTTTAAAAAAGTAGCATTTTTGGTCCCATAAACTTAATGAGATGTGGCCTTTTTGGTTATGTTTCTAAAGGAAAGGTTCCATAGGACCAATAGTGTAAGTTTTTTAAAATTATAAGATCAAAAGTGAGAATCTCATAACTAATAGGATAAAAAATGTAAAAACTTTAAGTTACGACGAAAAATAATTCTATTTCCCTATTGATGTGATATTTCCCAAAGATAAGTATATGTGCACGCAAGTCGCTATTTTAGTTCGAGCAATTGCACTCTAACATTGGAAAGGTAAATATATTTACACTCACCAAAGTTTACCCTAATTATAAATACATGTTTATTATACTAAAAATAATTACATCACTTGATGTTTGTTCTATCTTAAATGTAACCCATTAGGAGGGTTACAACGCATAATTATAAATGTAATATTCTGAAAGTAGCCCCTCACGTATTTAATTGTAAATTGATGTTTTCGATTTAAAATGTTCTTTGAACCAAATTTTAAGTAAGGTATTCATGTCCACCGCCTACCAAACTAAATTTTAAAGTGAATATTGCCACGAACAAAGAGGCAAAAGGACAATACAGAGGGATGGAGAAAAGAAACAGAATGGGTGTTGGATGTTTTTATCTATTTCGAACATTTTGGTTATTTCACTAAATTTTGTTTAATATATATTTTTTGATTTTTTTCCGGAAAAAGAGCGAGGATATTTAAGTACTTTTGCACTCTTTCGATTCATTAGAAATGTTTTTTAAATAACAAGGGAGGTAATTCACTACAACAAAATAGGGTATCAGAGACGGAACATTCCGTCTCTAGAACTATGATTTCCGTTTGTGAAATGAAATAGGGACCAAAAAATTGTTCCTCGCACTATGTGGCTGAAAGTCCAGTGGCTAAATATTAGCGACGGAAATATTCCGTCTCTAATTGACACCAAACATTTCCGTTGCTAAGTCTGCCGACAAACAAGGATGAAATTTTAGAGTAATCCGTCTCTGATTCTGTCGATAAAGAGAAATACTTTCCGTCTCTAATCCTCGAGTTTTTGTTTATTAACTCCGTCTCTAACTCCCAAACTTTTCCGTCTCTCTTCCTTCTGTAAATCCTTACACATTTCCATCTCCATTCTATCTCTAAACTCCCAAAATTTTCTATCTCTAGTCCGTCTCTAATCTTTGTTGAAAGATTGTTTATTTTCTATACCCAAATTAATATCCTGCTCATTATATCATTATACATATTCAATCAATACCAAAATTTGAATTTTTCAAATTAAAAATTATAAATAATATCAAAATAGATACTCATAATATAACCAATAATAATATAATTGATGTTTGTATCATCAATATATTACCAAATAATATCATTGTCTGCACTGCAAAACTAACAAAAGTAAGTCAAAATACAACCCAAATCAACATAAACTAAGTCATAAACAACCAACAGAAAAAAGAAACTAATAATCTTTCCTGGAATGTTGTTGCTCTTACTGTCCAGACCAACCAACAAATTAATGATTTGTGCATCCTTCATCTTGAAGTAACTTACGAACTAATTCTTGTATGTCTGTCTCTCTCTTTCGAGCCTCTTCCTCCCTCTTTCAAGTTTCTTCAAGCACAGTTTCAAGCAATTTTCTACTTTCTTCTTCTTCTCGTCTTGAAAATTCTTTTGCATCTTTGTAGCATTAGAGCGCATATCCTCCAGAACTTTTGTTAACTTATTAAGCTTCTCCTCAGATGCTCTAAAAGTAGAGCTGACTGAACTTGCACTTGTAGATGACGAGTCACTTACAAATCCATATAAGCGTCCTTTAGAAGGACCTCCAGTTATATCATACCAAGTTGAGAGATCGAATGAAGTCTGGGAAGAAACATCAGTGAAACCCAATTTTGCGAGGTATTCTTCCTGTGCAAGTACATTAGATAAAGGAACATTTATGTAATAAAAGTCTAATAAAATTTCTCAATATATATACCAACCAATATTTAAATATCAATGACAAATTATCCTTACACTAATTCTTTTGGATCTGTTGTCGATGAACTTCCTAATTCTTTTATTTTTTCTATGACATATTTGAAATACCTCGAGAACAGTTACTTTTCTACCAAGTTCTTTTTCCTATAATTTACAAAACAATATTAGTTCACAATATTGCAAGTCTAACATAGATATATTTATAAATTAATTAAATATGCAATTTATCCAACATTAGACAAATAGATAGTTATGGAAATTTATTTCTAACATAACATATCAACCAAGTGGTTTGTGAAGAGAGTTGGACGTGAAGTAAAATACCATATACATATATGTGCAAATTACTAATTTATATGCTTTCTAAATAATAAAACTTAAAAATTAAAATAAAAGAAACAACTGACTAATATCTCATTACATAATTAATGTTATTCTAAAATATTAAATTAAAGATAAATTTATAATATAATTTATTTGATGTTTTTATATATTTAAATTTTTTTAATAAATACTTATTATTTACACACTTTAGCATTAACATAAAAAATATAGACATTAATATATGGTATACATGCTATATTATATATAATACTTTATGCTTATAGTAATATATTTGTAAATGCCTATAAAGATGATAGTAACTTTATATTATATTTAATAAAATACTTTAAAATTTAAAAACTTTTATATTATATATAAATTTTGGTAACACATATTTACATATTTTATATTCATATTTTTTTTTATTTTATGTTTTCAAAATAATATATAACTTTGTCACTAAAAATCTTGCAATTATAATTTTATTAAAAGTTATTTTAGCAATACAAAGAAAAAGCCACCTATTCCTAATTTATTGGGAATATATAGCTAAAAATTATGGTAAATGGGAAAATCGCTAATCTCATACTTATGGGAATGAACTCTGCTAAATACGAATCAATCATATGATAAGTGTAACACACTTGTTGTGTGATTAATGTACAATTTAAAAAAATGACGAATCATACAGCAAGTTTATCACACTTGCTTTCTAATTGGATTGATTCGATCAAATTTGGTCAAAAAAAAATTCGATTATACCGAGCATGTATTTGGAATGAGTTTATAAATGTTCATTCCATTCCTAATTTATTATTTCATACGAATCATACCCTAAATATTTTGAATAAAAATTTATCGATAGGGATTCATTAATTAAAGAAATGGTTATTTATATAAATATATATAACTATATTTTTTTGGGTCATCTTCGTAACCTACATTTTGTCAGTCGAAATGAATTATTTTAAGATTTTAAACCTTAATAAACAGTACCTTTTTCTTTATTTACAAAAATGTCAGATAAATATAATTGATAAAAGACATAATAAAAAAAATGTGGTTATTTAAATTTTGTTAATATTTTTTTATATACATATATCGAGTGTGCTCGACAACACTAATAAAAATATAATTAAAAAAATCGACATGTTTCAAAATTGTCCTTCACATGACAACTTTTGTTGCTTGAAAATAGTACAAAACGACAAATGCCCCAAGTTACCGTAGCTAACAACCCTTTACGAGAGGATCCCATATATGTTGCCCTTTCTTGTCCTAAATCAAAATGGGAACCTCATGAAATAATTGACATCATCTCTCAACCATTATTAATATAGGGTTTTCAGGTTGTTGTTTGGATGATCACAGCAAAGCCATGAGCGGCATCAGTGGACTCTTGTGCCCCCAAAGATTTTCCTCTATTCATGGCACATGAAGGGTTTGCCCTTTTCAGACATAATAAGCCCTTCCTTGTATCAACCCCCGTAGTCCCACAAGATAGAGATCCAACATATATTTTTAATTCTTTATTTCTACGAAAATTTTATAATAGTCTCAAAATTGAAAATATTCGACACAGTTAATTCATAATTAATGATCTCGAATTGAAAAAACTCGACACATTTAATTATCTACTTTACCGGATGTATAAGAGTAAATGTGTTGAGTTTCTTCAGTTTTGAAAATCACGTAAAACATAGGACTAAACGTCTCGAGTTTTCTCAATTTTGAACATCCTTTTTGTTTGTTTTTTTATTTGTTTTCGGGCACACTGAGACCACTAGAAAAAAAGAAAAAACAGGTTAGTAGGGACTGACATTTTCAACAAACTTTATCAGCAACGCCTTTTGTGATGGATTGCAGATTGATAACACTTGTATCTTGACTCTATTGCCAATTCCGTCGAGAAGCTCTTGCGAAAAATAACAAATCCAATCATCATTCGAAAATTGATGGAACTTTGGTATAAAATCACTTGTCCATTGGTATAAAGATTCCCACTTGAAAATTATAGTTGGTATCGAGTTTTACCAATCCTAATTAATTATTTATATTGTATATGTAGATATATATACGTATACACGACTAGATTATTAGTCTAAAATCAAATTAAATTGAATTTAAATTAAAATTTTCAATCATGAACTAGTCCCTATATATACACACACCCTTGGCTTTTTCTTTACAACACACTTTCGAACTTTCCTTGCTACCCTCTTCATGTTTCTCTCTCGACCCCTCTTTTCTCAATGCAAATTTTTCGGTCTTGTCAAGAAAGTTATAGTCCGAATCAGGTTTTGTCGAGTTAGACCTTCATAGTATATGTTTAGATATATAGATTGCTCCTTAAACTCTCCACATGCTACTTACCCCAACCCTTCTTTCTCCCCAACACATATTTCCTCAAGAGTAAACCCTTAAAATTTCCTACAATTCACAAACACCTCATGCAATGACTATTCCTTGCATGATCAAGAACCAATCCTCCATGACTCACCATGCCACCAAACACAAAAAACAACAAGAAGAAACCCTAATCTTTGATGCATCGGTGATCCTACACCAATCCCACATACCCCCGGATTTCATATGGCCCGATGATGAAAAGCCCCAACCCAACCCTTCAGAACTCCACGTCCCGCTCATTGACCTAACTGGCTTCCTCGTTGGTGACCCTGCCGCCTCAGCTAGGGCGGCAAACCTGGTCGGCCAAGCATGCAAGCATCACGGTTTCTTTTTAGTGGTGAACCACGGCGTTGATGCCAGTCTCATAGCAAATGCTCATCGTTATATGGATGATTTCTTCGAGCAGCCACTTGAAAAGAAGCAAAGGGCTCAGAGGAAACTCGGTGAGCATTGTGGTTATGCTAGTAGCTTCACAGGAAGGTTCTCCTCCAAGCTGCCATGGAAAGAAACTCTCTCCTTCGAGTATTCAGAAGAAAAGGGCTCTTCCCACATTGTTGAGGACTACTTCTGCAGGACTCTGGGTGAAGATTTTGCAAACTTAGGGTATGGAACATGTTTTTATGTTGTTTAGTTCTTGAAGTATTTTCTAATAAGAGAAATGATAGATATATGCCGCTAACAAAGATATCCTCGTACTCGTAATAAGATCTAAATAATCGTGAGTTGATAAATATAAAAAGAAAAAAAATCTTTGTCCGAACTTGATTTGACTACTGAATTAATCATACAACAATCCATTGAACATCCTTGTTTTAGTATTACTATACAGCAACCAAAAGCACATGTAATTTTATCTGCCGACTGATTTGAGTTTGGTCAAATTAGGTACGTACAAAGTGAAATGACCAAACTAATAGTACACAATGTTTACTAACTCGGACAATGCTTTCAAATATTCGATCATTTCAATCCATAAATATGTGCAGGAAAGTCTACCAAGACTATTGTAGTGCAATGAGCACACTTTCAACACGAATAATGGAGCTCCTGTCCATGAGCTTGGGTGTGGCTCATACTCATTTCAATGAGTTTTTCAGAGAAAACGAGTCAATAATGAGATTGAACTACTATCCACCATGCCAAAAGCCAGATGAAACCCTAGGCACCGGACCTCATTGTGACCCAACATCAGTCACCATCCTCCACCAGGACAACGTCGGTGGACTCCAGGTGTTTGTCGACAAGGAATGGCAGTCGATACCTCCCAACTTCAATGCCTTTGTTGTCAACATAGGTGATACATTCATGGTAAGTTGAATAGATGTATATATCACTAGCTATAACCAATGATGATAAACCAACTATTAAGGGTTTTCTTTTCTTGAAATTAACTTTTGTCATGCATGCTTTCTTGGCTAATTTAGGCACTCTCAAATGGGAGGTACAAGAGTTGTTTGCACAGGGCAGTGGTGAACAGCAGGTGTCCTAGGAAATCACTTGCTTTCTTTCTTTGTCCGAGAAAGGACAAAGTGGTGAGCCCACCACATGAATTGGTGGATTCCAATCACCCAAGATTATGTCCAGACTTCACATGGCCAACCCTTCTTGAGTTCACACAAAAACATTACAGGGCTGACATGAACACCCTCCAAACCTTCTCCCATTGGCTGCAGAAGAAACAAAAACAAACATCCCATTTAGGTCTTGTAATTCATTCATAAGTACTCCCACGTTGTCTTAGTTCCATGAATTCTGGCCCACATCGAGTCTGGTCAAATCTCATCCCATCAACAAGAATTTCATGTAAAAATGTATGTATAAATTTGAAGAGACGACGACAGTGTTTCGTTTAGACAAATATAATTAAGGGTGAATGGAATAATAAGTTAATAGTTGTAAGGGGCAACTATATATGTATTTCTGTAACCATATATGTATGAATGATTTGTCAATGTCTTTAATTATCACATTCTAACATATCTTCACCTCTCTCTTTGTCTTCCTATAATTAGTGCACAACAACAAATATGGTATCCAATGTAGACGCCTACCATTGAAAGGGACTACTATAACTTATTATTGATTTATTATAGGTTAAATAAATTTTTTTACCACCAAACTACTCTATACGTACATCTTCACATGTTAATACATACGAGCGTATGTTTTCACCCTTACAGTACAAGAAAATAATTTAATAGATATTAAAATTTGATACTAAATTTATTTTAGATCGATCCATCATGACGCATAAGACCCAAATTTCATATGAGTCTATTGTTTGTTTATTATCTTGAGCTATATAAAGCCTAAGTTTATATGGATCTTAATTAATTTAGAACCCAATTATTAGTTTAACTTTCAATTAATATTTTATTCTAAAATTATGACTTTGACAAGAATGTGTTTCAAATCATTTAATGTGATCACTTAAAACTTATTTTATGAAGGCTTCAAACCAATCATGAAAAAGATAATTCAATTTTGTGTAAACGCAAACCGACCTTAGCTCAGTTGGTAGAGCGGAGGACTGTAGTGTGAATCATAGCTATCCTTAGGTCGCTGGTTCGAATCCGGCAGGTCGGACAATTTATCCTTTTGTCTTCCAATTTTCACTTCTATATTACTTTTAAGTTTTTATATATAGGACACTCAGCTCAGGTATGTCTGTATAATTAATATAACCTAAAAACTGTTTATCAATATAATAATCAAATAATTAATATATGCGGGTTCCTATTGTTACTTCTCATAAATATTATTTTGACACCCCCTCTACCTTTTGGTTATAAACATTTAGTAATAAAAAAATTTAATCTTTTAATTTTAAAAATTTATGTCTTTTATACTTTATAATTTTTTAATTTAACTATTTCATTAATTTATTAACTAAATAATTTAATATTTTAATTTTAAGAGGGGTAAATTACATACAGATTCAATAAGAAGATTAATAAAATAATTTTAGATTTAGTAAAAATAATATAAAAATATATGAGGTGATATTTTTTATTCCCATAAATATTACTTTGACCACCCTTCTATCTTTTCGTAAAAATTTACATACAAATAAAAATAAAAAATTAAACAAATATAATTTGTGCGAGTGTTATAACCTGATTTTCATTTAGTATTTCAATTAAGATGTGAAATATTATATAATGATTCAGTAAAAATACATGGGGTCATATTATATATTGGGTCAGCATGTACA
This sequence comes from Sesamum indicum, assembly GCF_000512975.1. Lineage (NCBI taxonomy): Eukaryota > Viridiplantae > Streptophyta > Magnoliopsida > Lamiales > Pedaliaceae > Sesamum > Sesamum indicum. The sequence goes on along the minus strand of NC_026155.1, from coordinate 12,658,816 downwards.
TCATGGGAAACCATCCTAAATTAAGTAATTTAATCGTTAGACACATCTCAAAATCAACATATAACCCTATAAATATAGACCTGCTTTGATATCACCCAAATGTGGCTCCTCCTCCATAATCACATTTAATTACCCTAACAAACTCATATTTATCTCGATAAGATAACTAATAAAGTCAACATTTGACAAACACCTCAAGCTCATTACATACTTCATCAGAGTTTCTAACTATTATAAAGTATCGCAATTTAATATTCTTGTCTCCATATAACTACAGCTCCCGACTTAGGATGACACTGCTGACCCACCTATAAAGTTGGCAACTGACTTACGATCTAACTAGATGAATTACTGTTTTCTATCTCCTGAAAAAAATAGATAGTAAATTTATTAGTTGTTACCTCAGTAAGTATTAGCTAATTAGCCTATATATACACATATAGGCACGTATAATATAAATTCAATTTCATTCCATGACCACAATCAATAAGTATTCTTTTTATAATCACAAAGTTGCAATTTCAATAATACCAATCAATTGATGCTTATCACACCATTTCATGAATTACGAAGTAATAATGCCAATAATCAAGCGAAACTAATATTAGAATCAAACACCATCCACAACATGATTTATACATAATTGAAGTTTAGTTTTATTAATTATTAATTATTTTTTTTGGGTCCTGCTTAGCCTAACTTGATCGTATTCAATAGTTCTGTCGGCTCTAATCCTCTCAATCAATAATACCATGTAACTTCCAGCACAGGATACCCATCGTATGTGATATCTCCACACTGGCCAAGTGTGTAGCAATCCCAGCACAGGACATCACACTGAACTTGGTACCTCTACACCACACCAGTGTGTAGCCGTCAGCATAGGATATCCCGCTTTGCTCGAGATATCCTTGTACCATTCGCGCTACGGTACCTAGCTGTATATTCATCTTTCTCATATCACATATATATCATCATGAGCACACAGCTCGTCATCAATCACGTCATGTCATTGTAAACCATTGAATATGCCCCACATTAGGTAAGTCGTTTTCTCATCTTAATAAATCATTCACATTTTGTCAACTCCATTCGACACTCATCTCAATGTGTCATCCGTACATTAACAACTTTATAATTTAACTCCACTCAATCATCAAATAGCAACGTGTCACAATCTCGTGTCCTATAATGAACTGTAAAATGTATAAATCGATAATTTTGTAGTTTCTTCATAAAACAATAGATCATATTTGTATTTTAACTAATCATTAAATATCTCCCTCTACAAAATCCATATCTTTATTCCATTTTCTTCTATATAAAGTAGAGACGAGTATGTTTCCATCAATATATATCTTGATATATTAAAATCAGTGCTTATATTTTTAAAAATTATCCTTACCGCCCCTAAATCTGTAATCTTCACAGTATGAGCATTGCTCCCTAATTAAATCATAACTTTAATTATAACAACTAACTTTCAAAATTGATTTAGTATAATAAACTAGACATAATAAGCCTTCCAATGGTGTATGATTTGTATTTTAAATCATAGGAGTTAATTTTATTAAAATCTCTCTTTTTCATCTACTTGATTTTCCTTGATAGAATCTCTGTCACAACTTATATATTTTCTCAGACAAAAATACAATTGATACAAGTTCCATTAATACATAACATATATTACCAATTCGGATTGGGATTCTAGGGCGTCAGGGTCTTAAAGCATGCGATGGGGAAAGGGAGAGATTTTAGGGGGCGGGTATGCGAGGACAAGGTTTCAAGGGTCTCGAGTTGCACGATCATGATGGAAACCGGGATTTCAGGGGCTGGGCAACATTGGGGTTTAGGAGTTCAAGGGGTGGGGATGGCGAGGCAGCCAACAAGATGCGTTTTCAAAGGGCTTGGGGTAGCAGGGCTATAGGTCGGGTTGTGAATGGACGGGATGTAGGTGTGGATTTTATAATTTTTTTAAAATTACTTTTATTTTATATAATTTATGTGTTTTAGTCTAATATTTTTTTAAGGGATATTTGTCTAAATTTTGCATTTGAATAGGGAGTATAGTTGTACTTACAACTATATTATTTTGGGGTGTAACTGTAGTTTTGTAAAAGAAAAGAGTGGGTATATTTTGGCCTAATTTTAGAGGTGTCAATATTATCTACCCATACAATTTTATAGTATTCTTTTTTAATTTGTACACGCATTGTGTGTGCGTGGACTGCTGCTAATTTTAAAATAAAAAGTGTAACAATATTTGAAGTGGAGATTATCTTCTTATTCTTCTCTCCAAATTTCAATTCAAGGAGTTAAAACTTATTTTCGGATGTAAATGCGTACTATCCTCTGATTTTGTGGAGCAGGCGATGTCAATTTGAAATATATCATTAAAACTTGAAAGATTTGATGTCAAGAAAAACGTGGAACTTTCGCAATTTCAAAGCTTCATCATGGTAGAGACTTTAGACTTGAATTTTTTTTATTCATTGTATGGATCATCAGTTAATGGATTGTACTTAAACATATTTTTGCCCAATTATCTAATACAAAATTTAAAGAAAAAAAGACTTTATCTTAGATCGATCCATCATGACACATAAAACCCACATTTCTTATGCGCGTATTGATAATTTATTATGCTGAGTATATGTTAAACCAAATTTTTTATAGACCTTAATTTGAAATTTAATTATTTATTAATTTATTTTTACTTTTAATTAGTATTCTATACTAAAATTTTGATGTTGACAATGAATTAAAAATTTATTTAATATATAATCATTTAAAATTTATTTTATGAATGCTTAATGGCAATCATTTTACCAGTCAAGCCGGAGGATCTTACGTCTTTTAATAATATGAGTAAGGGTAAACGCAAACCGACCTTAGCTCAGTTGGTAGAGCGGAGGACTGTAGTGTGAATCATAGCTATCCTTAGGTCGCTGGTTCGAATCCGGCAGGTCGGACAATTTGCAAATTTATCCCTTTTTTTTTATTTTTTTATTTTTGGGTTCAATTACACTTTATTAATTTCATATTTTTTTACTTATTATCTCAAATCAATATTATTTTATATACTCGCAAAAATCGCATGTAATAATAATATATATATATATGATATAACAACACTTTATTAATTTCATATTTTTTTACTTATTATCTCAAATCAATATTATTTTATATACTCGCAATGTAATAATATATATATATATATATATATGATATAACAACTCGCAATTACATGATAATTGAAGTATGGGGTATTTCAAATGTACAAAGTAATTGTATCATATGCCACAAATTATAATATTTTTTTGTTAAATAAAATAGGGTAAATTACAATTATCTACCCTTAGATTTTGTATAATTATAGATACTTTTTTATTGTTTGAAAAATTATTAATTATATCTCTGTGATTTTAATAACCGTCTAATAATTAGCCCGTTTCATTAGTCTCTATTAGGGGTTTTATCAATGTTTTGTGTGAACCGATCGAAATGTCCTTATGGATTTATCTGTAAAAACTTTTGATTTTTTTATTAAGTAAATGGATAATTTTTTTATACTTTTCAAATTTTTTTATCCAGTTAGTTTGATATTTTTTAAAATAAAAAATACAGTAAGGGCATAGTTGACGCTTTCATACCTTCATCGAAAAATTACATAATTTCATCAAATATCAGGAGGTATTTATAATTTTTCAAACAATGAGGGAATATTATAATTATATCAAAGTTCAAGAGAAATCGTTGTAATTTACCCAATAAAAAAATAAAGCATTATTAATATTTGTTATTTAGTGTCGTTTCATAATGCTTTATCCTTTTCCTGTGCTTAAAGAATAAAAAGTATAAGCCCTTTCTCCATCATTTTCCTATCTAGGAATACGAGCGCGTCATAGTTTTATGCCCTGCCTTGAGGAAGAGGGACCTACCTATCCCCTATCTGTCAAAAAGAAAGACAAGGTCTTAGCCTCAACAAGATCCTCAATCTTTCGAACTACGAGGTTTCCCTTGAAAGATCTTATGTCATGTTGTCCCATCCAAAAAAAGCAAGTAATGTACATTTTAAACAAATACAGGGGCTAATTTTACATATTTACAGGGCAATTATTTATAGTGGCACCATGGACAACTTCATGAAACTCAATGAAGAATAATTTTGTATACCTTAAAGCAAAAAAGGTTTATAGTCATTACGAAGATCACAGACGACCAACAATCCTAGGTAGCCTTGGCAATTTATTGAAATAAGCTACTCTTGCAATAAAAAAGTGGAAAAAAGGAGAAAAGAGAATTGGACGACATTGTTCAGAAAAATACGCGACTCGAATTAAGACCACAAAAAAGAAAAATCTTGGTCGCCATGGAGAAGAGAGAGAATGCTTCTAAAGTTCAAGAATGGAAACTCTTTAGATGGTTAAGAGAAAATGAAGTTCAATTTGTCAGAAAGATACCGATATACCCCCTTTTCATGCATAGGGTTGTTGAGATCATTTATTACAAAAGAAGGGTAAATACAAAATAAGTGAATAAATCAACGAGGACAATCGTGTCCAAAAAATGTAATCAAATTGTGGTTGTGATAAAATTACAACTCAATTCAAATGATAATGTCAATCACATATGAATAGTGTTTTATCACGAGCTTCAACCAAAAGTCACGAGCCGACTCTTCTCCATATAAACGAATCACTCGAGCAGCACACAAATTAAACTCTTACGAGGAAAATAAAAAATGACGCGTTCTACGTTCCACAAATTAATCCAATTATTTTTAACCTCATCATATTGCATCCGATAGCTCTAATTTATAATTTTGTTGACAAACTTAAGTTCTAGAAAAAACAACCTTAATTTCCTCGAAACTCGTGCCATATACATGTTGACACTAGAAATTTAACGCGACTAAATCTTGAAATTAAAATTGAAAACATTATGGCCGCAACGTGGTTAATTTAAAAACTACAGGGCCAGACATACCATCACTCTAATTCTCCTCCTAACTTCATTCTCGATTCCATCTGTTAAAAAGTTGCACTAATTACATTAAGGCTATTACCATCCCACGTAATAATACGAGGGAGGTTTAAAGTATCTATTACACCATAAGAAAAGAAAAAAGAGCTTTTCGAATGTGTCTAAGCTTACATTATTTCATAACATGACGCGATAAACAGATCCTACTTTCTTATGTAGATGTAATATTACTAGGAGGTCTGCGTCATCACAGCGGAAACCATCGTGTTCATGCCGCACATACCGTGCCCTCTGCACAAACGGTAGTATCCATGTTCCCCCCATCGCTTGCCCCACGAGTTCTTGATGATCCAGTACGGCTTGTACCCCAATCGCAGGATGGAGTAGCCTCTAGAGCCGTAGCCCACAAGAAGAACGCCATGGTTGACCCACCGCTTGCCACAAATTAGCGGGCATGAGACGCCACCAATGTATGTTTGCATGAACACAGCGTTGAGCCCGACTGCATCAATTCCAACATATCAAGTCTTCATTCGTTATGCAACGATAACTGCACTTTTATAGCCACGAAGCGCGAAGAAATCAATAGGAGGACAAGAACGGTCATATTAGCGATACCTGCAAGAGGACCATGACGGACTAAATGGGCAGCGATCTGATTCTCGTTTATGGGGATGGTCGTAAAGTTGGCAACTCTGACAGCCACCTTTTCAGGTCTAAATTTACATTCACCTCGTTTTCCGGTATAAGGATACGACTCCTCTTCCTCTATTCCTCCAGCCTCGATCAGGTACTTGTATGCATTCGTCATCAACCCCCCCATGCATCCATCATCGCAAGCTCTCCTCTCCTTTGCATCACACTTCACACATACAAACATAACCAATTGGTTTATATTTTTTGAGGTTTGGCATTGTATTTAACAGCATCACTTAATACAATGCGACTGAAACTAATTCATCACCGCATGATCACAGTCGACAAGCTGTTGCTCGCTAAGATTCAAGAGCTTCCCAGTCGCAATGAAGTTCGCTCCTTCAATCGCTCCGGTGGTGCTAAATGCCCAGCAAGACCCGCACGTGCCCTGGGATTATGGAGTACAAAGAAATCGATCCTCAAATGCAATTTGCATACAACAGTTTAATGAATGTCAGCTTACCGGCTAGCCGAAACAAATTAAACTTCAGCAAGCTGTAATACTCACGTATATATACATAAATTTTCTCTAAATCCAATTTTTACCCCGAAAAATGGTTACTTCAGAAGTAGTTAACACTTGCTCTCAACCACAACTTTTCACGAAAATATGACAATAATAATGTACACAACTTCAATTTTTTTTATTATCATTTACAAACACATACAGGTAAAATTCGAAAGAGAAAAAATTGCAATTTGCATGTGTTAAGGAAATGAGCAATTTACCCCTTTGAAAAATAAAACCACAATTTACCACCTGTGTTATTAGAAATAGAACAGAATACACCCATAGATGCAACGGTGCACTACTCCGTCCCATGTGCATCTAGGCACAATATCAATAAAAATATTATTTTTTATATACATATTTGATTAAATAAATTAATACATATATATTTTACATAAATAATATTTAATATATTAATATTATATAGCTAATTATATAAAAATAATATATATATATATGTATATATCCTTTCTTCATTTTTGTCTAGTCCATGGACCGCCGCCTACCGCCACCATCTCCTTCCGCTTGAGCCGTCGCCGCCCCTTCCGCCTCCCCATTCCCAAGGCCTCGCACTGCCGCCCCGCCACCTCCACCGTGCCCAGGTCCCCCCCCCCCCCCCCCCCACCCCCCTCCCACACCCCCCCCCCCCCAGCCTCCATCACCCTTTCCTCCTTCCCCCTCCTCATCCTCCTGCCAGCCTCTCTCCCTCTATATATACATATATATATAGACAAATAGTTTTTATTATAAAAATTTATATACATTCAACTTTAAATTATATATAATATATAAATTTTATTTATATTTACTTAAGTTTAAACTGTTACTTTAAATTAGATAAAATCTACACTGTTGAGTGTATTGGTCAAATCTGGTACTTAGATTGATTAAGATCCAACGATTATTAAATAAAGATACTGATGTTATTTTAAATTTTAAATTTTAAAAATAAAAAAATAAAAGAAAAAGCATGTGTAACTCACGAAACCCTTTAAGGAGGTAACTTACTCTATTTCTGACAATACAGGGGATAAGTTACTGTTCTATTTTTTCCCAAGGGAGTAAATTGTTCGTTTCCATTAACTCGGGGTAAATTGCATTTACACTAATTCGAAAGTTACTATTATGATCATCTCTTGGGGCTTTCAGGGTTTCTTTAATCAAACAATTCGAAATCAAAATTTTGACAGGCATCAAATACTGAACCAAAAGTTTCATTTTGGTACGCATCAAATACTGAACCAAAAGTTTCATTTTGTTTTGTATAAAGTGTTAATAGAATTTCGATATTCGACTCGGTACTGAAAATGAAAATTTAAAAATATATAACTATGTAAACACCGTAAATACATGCGTAAATACATCACATCATTTCAAGAAATGTTATCACACATTCTTATTGGAAAATAATAATTTATCTAAATCCAAGAAACTTTACTAAATGAATTATAATTTACTGAAATAAATAAATGCACCAAAATAATAATATTAGATGAATATTAAAAAAATACACAAAATTCAAATCACCTGCATCTTGACATCAGTAACAGCACCCTCCTCCCTCCAATCAAAGCTCTCCGGCAAACTCCCCACGTCCAACTCCTCCGCCGCGGCCACTCCATTCTCCCACGGCGCCGCGCCGCCACCGCCTTTCACCCCCATGTACATTCCCTCAAACTCCTCCTCCGAAAGATCGGAGAACTGGGTAACACCATGGACGGCGGTGGGGTCTATGGCCTGGTGCTCAGCGGCCCTGATTAAGTTTTTGGCGAAGATCCCGAGGCGGTGCAGGTACTCCGCCCGTGTAGGGTACTCTTTCTTGAACCGGAGCTCCGCCGCCGTGCCGAGGAGGTGGTGGTTGGCGTGGTAATTTTCTGTAACTTGGAGGATTTTTACGTCATCTTGGGGGCTTTCGTGGAGGGCCAGTGCGCAGGTTAAGAGTGCAAGAACAGACCCAACACCCACTGCGTAGACTAGACCTCCTCCTTTCATTCTAGCTATGGCTGCTTAATCTGTTCGGTCAGGCTGGTTTTGGGTGTGAAGGTATATAGTCGTCATCGATACATGAAAAGGGTTGGCGGTGAATTTTTAGCTTTATTCAATGTTGGCCCTCCAACTCTTATTAATTATATTTTAATCCACTTTACTTGTACATATTCTATATATTTACTTATTTTAATTAAATTAGTACATTAAAATTATTGGTATATCCTTTATTGTAGGCTGTTTGTGATACCATAATATGTTATTAGTTTCACGTTCTCTCATGTTAATCACTTAATTTATTTTTAATAATATATTTATTTTTAATTTTAAAAATTTATATTACATCTATTTAATTATATACATACAAATATTATGTGCTACAGTGACTAATTTAAAACAGAGAAAAGAAAATTGCAGCAACAATTCATAGTAATTAGATAACTAATTTGTCTATTTATCTATACTAATATATATATATATATATATAAAGACTTCCACACTCACAACTGACGGTAAATGACACCGTCCCACTGAGTTTTGTAAAGCTAAAATTACCATTCATTAAGATAACTAATTTATTCAATTTTTTAAATTTTACATTAACTAATAAATTAGTTTTATTTCTTTCTCTCTCTTTTTTTATTTTTTTTTTATCTAGTGTATCGATTTATATATTTTACTCGTATTTATAATATATTTTAAAGTGTGAAAATTTATTTATTATATACATGTAGAAACGACGCACTACAACAGTTAGTCTTAAAAAATATGCATTTTCGAGTTGTACAATTAATTCTAAAATATATCTTTTTGTATACTAGTGATACTTCTTCCTTGCGTGTGTATAATAAATAATTATTTACACTTTAAATATATTATAAATAAAAAAAGATATACAAACCAATATATCACATTAAAAATAAATAAATAAAATAAAACAATAAAATAGGTTAAGGGATATTATCGACACAAATTTTTTTTGTGTGAATGAAATTTCATATTAGTATAAATATATAGATAGTATAGAACTATAAGTAATATAGATGAGAAGAAATTTGAATAAGGGTGGTTGAAAATACATAAATATATTTTTGATAATTTTAAATATTGGTGCCTCAGCGAAGTAATCGTTATTTGTGAGTGGAAATGAGATTTTCTTTTTTATATAATATAGATGAGAATAAAAAAGATTTTATTTGCTTCGTATGATTAACCGTCGTGGCATATCGTCTCTATATACATAGAATAAATAATTTTTTACTTTTTAAATATATTATAAATAATAAAATACAGTAAAAAACCGAAACTAATCATCGACACAATATAAAAATATCATTGTAGTATCAGAAACCATCACTATGTTTGTTTTTATTTCCAAATTATTTTCGAAACAAATCAAAACATACAAAATATTTGTCATCATTCAAAAACACCTAATCATCGACACAACATAAAAATATTATTGTAGTATCAGAAACCATCACTATGTTTGTTTTCATTTCCAAATTATTTTCGAAACAAATCAAAACATACAAAATGTTTGCCATCATTCAAAAATACCTAATCATCGACACAACATAAAAATATTATTGTAGTATCAGAAATCATCACTATGTTTGTTTTCATTTCCAAATTATTTTCGAGATAAATCAAAACATACCAAATGTTTGACATCATTCAAAAACACCTTATTTAGATGTTTTTAACTGTTTCAACATAAATATATACATATATATATACACACACATATACATAAATATATATAAAAAAGACATGATTTGACAATGGATAGTAATTTTTATTTCCCAAAACACAACATTAAACATATAATACTTATTTCAAATTATCTCCAAAAACAAATCTGAACATATATTTTATCTCTAACACACATTTATTTATCTTTGTTTTTCTTTCTTTATTTTCACAAAACACAGCAAAACACTCAAAAAAACGAATCCAAATATTATGCATATGATTTCTGAGTGAAAAAGATAGTTAGTATACATAAAATAATAATTATTTAGCAGCATAAACAAATTAAAGATAAATTTTGACATTGAAATGAAATTAAGGATTAACATTTTTACTTGTAATGATGAAATGGGAATTAAATAAAAGAAAAGAAGGGGTTGAAATGTAATTAGAAGAAGAGTAATTTCGGGTATCCATTCCACATACAGTTGCCGGTTCAAGGTTTCACACGAGAGTCAGCTCGCCATGCAAATCCGTTCGTTGAGAGCAGGACACGTGTACCCTATTTCTCCACGTATTGGGTGCGTTTGCCCCCACTTCTTGGGGCTTGTGCAGATACTTAAATTTTGTTTTTTCTTTTGTTTTTCTTTTTTTAAAAATGGTATTTATCAATTGTATATATAGTGGAATAATCACACTTTCTTCTTTTAAAAATGGCAACCCACTCCTGCGTGGCATCCCATCAAACCCGAGGTCAGCATCTATATTGGACCATATCAGCCCTACGAGGACTCCCTGGAAATTAGGACAACCCAGGAGAAGGGAAGCGCCCCAAAAATCCAAGACTCTTAAACCTAAACGGACTTCCCCCAAAATAGGAGTCCTCCCCTAGGCAAAGATGTGTTGTTGTTGAAGATAAGATTGAATCTTGCCTTATCCCCACATATTTCGCTCCCTTTTCCAAAAATAAAGGAAGTGTGCAAAGTCCCAGTAGAGGAGGACACCTCCTCTATCTATACAGGTTCAGTCCCCTCCAGAATCTGGAAAATTACTCTCTATTTTTCTTTAACATTCGAATTGCACTCTGGTCACAATTTCTCCTACGAATTTCTTAATCATATCTCAAGTACGATTCATTTTTTACAATTATTTATTCCTAAATATGAAACAAACTTGGGCGTCGGAGTGAGAACCTTTATTTTTGCAGGTCCCCCTTTCAGGATTCTTCGCTTCGACCCAAACTTTGAACATGATCCATATCAATTGGACCCGTGGGTTTTTGAACCCATCATTGGCGTCGTCTGTGGGAACTTTGAGTTAAAGATGTGAGTAACAATGGAAATTCCTAGCAACTCCGCAAACAAGCAAAAGGTTGTGGAGGCACCTGGCAATGCCCAAGCTTTGCAAATTGTTGCAGGAACATCCTTGGCCCTCGCCACTAGGGCGATGGTCCTAGGACCCCCCAAACCCGCTAACCCGCTGACTGAGCCTCCACACCATAGTCCCTCCTTAAAGACCTCCTCGAGGGGGCTCCCCCTAGGACTCCTATAGACCATACAACAGATGATCATGGTGGCCATACAGGAGCAAATGGCAATACTAGTCCCAGCCTATGCAGTAACTCCATTAGACGTGGATGACCCTAAGGAAGAAAGTCAAATGGTATCCCTTGTTCCTGCACCGCCTGTCGCAAGTGACTAGGGACCATCTCTCGCAAATCCAGTGAGACGTCCCTCGTTAGTGGGCTCGCACATCTAGAATGCCTGCAGAAAGGCCTCCAAGACGTCCAGTACCAAATCACGGGAACTCCCTCGAAGGAGCAGAAGGGTATGCCCTTTAGTGAAGAAATCATGACAGACGAACTCCCTCTCGACTAGAAAGAGCCCAACCTACCGAAGTACGAAGGAACCACGAATCTGCAGGAACACTTCTCCTACTTTAAGAATATCGCCCTTCTTCACCATTACACCGATGGGTTAACTGTCGTGTATTTATAACCACGCTCATACGGTCAACCCAACAGTGGTTCAAGCAATTGTCCTCGGGATCCATCCGATCATTCGGAGAATTTCTCTCTCAATTTCTCCATCAATTTGCCAGCAATAAACAATGTCAAAAAACACTCATGAGTCTTTTCTCTTTACAATAAAGAGAAGAAAAATCACTGAGGGAATATCTTCAACGCTTTAATTTACCGGCCCTAGAGGTCCCTACGATAGCATTTAATACACTAATTTATGCTTTTACACAGGGATTACAAGATTGGGATTTTTTTCAAATCTTTAACTAAGAAGCCCCCTCGCAATTTTTACAATCTCCTAGCACTAGCTGAACAATACATTAACTTGGAGGAGGCTAAAGAGTACAAGAATGTCGTCCTTGGTGAAAAATGCAAGGAACAAGAGGACGATGACCTACTCCACCTAAACGCCTTCTCAAGATAAGCCCTGTCCTGAGGCAGACATCCCCCTCAAAAAATCCTGCACCTAGGCAGTCATCCTCCTAAAAAACTCCTACACCCAGGTGGGCATCCCCCTCAGAAGATAAGCTCTGCTCTAAGGGGCCATCGCCCTAGAAAAATAAGCCCTGCCCCCAGGCAAGCATCTCCTCACCGAATAAATTTTCACATACAAGCTTCCCTCAAGGAATATCTTTAATATTTTAACTTAATAGTTTTGGAGGTTAATTTTACCACTTTCAATTTTTTAGCATGTGCTTTCTTGTAGGGATTTCACGAGAAAGACATCTCTCTCATAAAAAGCCCTATCTTCGACAAAGGCACAGAGGCCTCTTTGTTGTATATACATATCTTTGTTATTTAATATTTTCTTACAGAAAAATAAAGCCCCACACCAGAGTAGGCACAAAAGGTACCCATTAAGCCCTCCTCCATGGAGACACACTCATAAAAAGCCATATTGCATACAGGCATGAAGTAAGCTCTTTTTTATTCTAAGCATGTTTATGCTACTAACATTTTTTGCAGGAATTCGAAAAAAAAAAAAAAGAGTTCCTTCTTTGACTAACCTGTAAAGACATTTACTCTAATAAATGTCGAAATCTCTATTTATTAGAGTGGGGAGGCTAGCGATGAGCATAAAAATAAGATGGCCCAAAGAGGCCAAACAATCCAAAAAGAAGAAAGAATCGAGAGGCCATAACATCTAAGGAGGGCCAAGTCATGGGAGGCCCAAGAACACTTGATAGGCGGCCTTGGGAGTGTCCCCCAAAAAATTAGATTGGCAAAGGAAGGAAGTTGAAGGCATCCCCTTACTCGGATCATGATCAAAGCCCAATAAAAATTCGGCCCAAAAGGCCCACACACGTGGTAGTCGACTCTCCCACGTGGCATCCCACTCTCCTACGTAGGATCCCATCAATCTCGAGGTCAGCATTCATATTGGACCATATCGGCCCTAGGTGGACCCCCTTGGCAACTAGGACAGCCCAGGAGAAAGGAGGCGCCCAGATACCTAAGACTTTTAAACATAAACGGACTCCCCCTAAAATAGGAATTCTCGCATGAATGAAGTCCTCCCTTAGGTAAAGACGTGTTGTTGTTGAAAATGAGATTGAAATCCTGCCTTATCCCCACATATTTCGCCCCCTTTTTCGAAAATAAATGAAGTATGCAGAGTCCCAACAGAGAGGGAGGGAATAATCTAGAAAATTCCTCTAGTTTTGCTTTAGCATTCGAATTGCATTCTGATCACAATTTCTCCTACAAATTTCTTAATCATATCTCAATTCCGCATTATTATTCATTTTTTACAATTATTTATTCCTAAATCCAAAACTAACTTGGTGTCGGAGTGCTAACGCCTTTTTTGCAGGTCCTCCTTTCAGGATTCGTATTCGCTTCTGCCCAAACTTTGAGTATAGCCCATAGCAATTGGACCCATGCGTTTCTTGAACGCATCACATATAATTAATGCTTTAAAATATATTATAAATAAGAGAAATATATAAATCAGTACATTATGTTGATAAAAAGAAAGAAAGAAAAAATAATAATAACTTATCAATTAATATAAATTTTGAAAAGTAGAATAGGTTAGTTATTTTATCATGAAGGGTATTTTTGACTTCACAAAAAATTGGTGTGGCAGTGTCATTAACTACCGTTTGTAAGTGTGGAAGGGTTTTTTTTTTACTAGCCGTTGTGGCACGTCGTTCTTACGTGCATATAATATATAATTTTTCACGCTTTAAAATATATTACAAATAAGAGTAAAATATATAAACCAGTACATTACATTATAAAAAGAAAGAAAGAAAAAAATAATTTATAAATTAATGTAAATTATAAAAACTTGAATAAGTTAGTTATTTTATCATAAAGAAAAATTTTTATTTTAGAAAAATTAGTGAAGCTGTATTATTAACCGCCATTTATGAGTGTGGAAGGTGTTCTCTTTTGATATTAGTATAGATATAATTAATTTTTTTTTTCTTTTCTGAACTTTCCATGTTTCTCTCCCTTCTTAACTTCATATTTTTCTCTTTTCTCAACTTCCACATCTCTTTTTCTTCTCTCATTTTTTATTATTTTCTCATTTTTATACTTTTTAATATTTTATTAATCTAATTAATATACTTTTTATATAACAATAAATTTTTTATAATTTTAAATTGATTGTGCACACACATGTGAGTGTGTCAATATGCTCGTTGATGAGTGTGGGCAAAAGAGATTGATCCAAAAAGAAGTGTTCAGCCCAGATATAAGCCCACCAGCCCAAGAGAGAGGCAATCCACCCAAGTCACCATGCTTGGCCCACGAAGGAGACCTCTTACAATTTGGTTCGGCCCAAAAGGGAGGTCTTCTTAGCTCAGCCCAAAAGGGCGCCCCCCTACAACAGAGTCTAGCCAAGAAGAGAAGTCTTCTTTGTCAAATATAGCCCAAAGAGGAAGCCCGATCCAGAGGTTCCAAGCTAAATCAGCTTGAAGGAACTCCTCATCAGATAGGAGTCTGCATGAGGGAGGAGTACCTCTTCATCCTGGGATTCGTTGCTAAAGGAACGGATAAGGATGAGCCTTATCCCCAAATCCCGCCTTTTCTGCTGAATGTTCGGATCCCTGTCACCACATACGCCTCCTTGGATTCATGCCGTAGAAGTACTCTTCTTCTACAAATAAGTTGCAAATTATATTTCTAAGTTAGTTGGTCAACTATTTTTAAAAATTGATATCGGTAAAATACATTAAGGAAATAGAGAAAAAATAAGAAGTATGAAATAAGATAGTGAGATTAAATAAAAAAAGAGAAACACATTATAGAAAAATTTGGAATGGGTACAGGAACACATATTTAGTCATTAAAAAATAGCCGTTAATTTGTGATGGGTATGGCCCAAAATGATTGACCCAAGAAAAAATGCTAAAGCCTAAGTCAAGCCCTCCAGTCTAAAAAAGAGAGGCAGCCACCCAAGGGCATTGGGTTTAGCCTAAGTAAGAAACACCCTGCAGCATGGCCTGGCTCAAGAGGGAGGCCCAATGGGTTCAGCCCAAGAAGGAGACCCCCCAAGCAAGAGCCTACTCAAGGATGAAGTCTGCCTCATAAAGCTTGGCCCAAGAAGGAAGCCCATTATGAAGACCTGCAGCTATATTCCAAGCCCAGCCCAAGAGAAGGAAGATGCCCTCAAAAAGCCGGACTCCTTGCAAGGCAGGAGTTTTTACAAGGAAGGAGTCCTCCCTCATCCGAAGATTTGCTGCTCAAGAAGCACTTGTCGATATTCCTCCAGTTCGGAATTCAACACCTTGAATCCTATTCTAGGAAAAAAACCTCCTCCTCCAAATTCATCACCATCTCCGCCAAATGGGAGTTTTCATCCTCTAGATTTGCAGCTTGCTCACTGGGCAACACTACCCTTCTCGTGCTCTTGATATCTTGGCTCGTCATTCTCACAGAAGTTGTGTAGGTCACAGCAAAACCCACCAAGGTCCACGGGTTAGGCGCCAAGGCTCTGATACCACCTCTCAGACCATGAGGCTAGTAGTCTGACAATAAACAACTACATTCGCCTAACAGAAACAATAACAGAATTTCCGTTGACACTTGCACAGAACACCGACATGCACAACAGCACGAAATATAGTAGCAATACAAGCAAGCAAGGTGTAGCACGAAAACAGTAAATTGGGCACAATTTCAAAATGTAGATTTCAGTAAGAGCGAAAAGTAATAATTATTGTACAACAGTGCTAGCTCAAGAGAATCGCCTTGAGAAGGGCACTAGCACGCAACACTACACCAAATTTGGTACTCAATAGTTCATTGTTTCCATAAAAGAAAATATTAGCGTATGCTCCCTGGGGAAAGAATTGGAACGAGCACATATTCAAGTCAGAAAAAAGAGAACACATGTGATGATCAATTCTATTGTGGTTGTGTAGAAGAGAGTAGATGTATTAAGCAGTGCAGTAGCTGTCACCTGGATTTGCAATACTTTTGACAGTGACTTTTGGTTGGTAGCAAAAATGGTTTAACTTTGCAAATTAAAAAATAGCCATTAATTTGTGATGGGTATGGCCCAAAAATAATTGGGCCAAAATCCGGCCCAATCAACGTTCATCTCTTAAGTTTGTAAAATCATCAAATTAATCCTTTCTTAAATAAAAAAGGTAACTTCTTTATATATATTTTTTTATGCAGGTATGTTGTAATTATCTTATGTGAATAATAAAAACTTTGAACTCTTGTAAACATAACAATAATATATTGGTTAACTTAAAATAAACAGTCTTGTTTTTTTTTTTTTTCAATAGTTAAAACAAACCAAAATTATGAAATTTTATAAAACTTATCTCATTTGAAAATATAATAAATAAGTCATTAATTTTTTAATTTAAAATTTAAAGATACGTCTAAAAAATTTTAATTTTAAAAATATTTATTACATATTTGGGTTTTTGAACAAAAAATTGATAAATTATTCTTTTTAACTAGATTCTTGTTGGATTATATATATAATTCATTTTAAGAGGTTCTAAATATATAGTTCCATTTTATAGAAAAAGTTCTCTAAAAACCACTTAAAATGGATTTTATATATATTTGAAATCCAATAATCTAATTAAAAGTACATTCTACCAACTTTTTTTCTTCAAACATTGTTAAGATTTAATTTTAAGAAAAAGTTATTTTTTTCGTTTAAAAAAGGACTAATTTTATAATTTTACAAACTTAAGGATTCAAGTGATAAAATCAAACTTAAGTTGACCATTTTACCCTAAACAAAGTGAAACTCCAGCCACATTTTCATCGAAAAAAAATGGTCAAAGGGACCAAATTGAGATAAAATTTAAAGTTTACGGATACTAAAATCAAGAAATAAATTTGAGAGAGTAAGTGATTTTAAATGAAAATATACGAGACTAAATATATCATTTATCCTATTAGATACGTATACATTTTACTATACATAACTCCACACACATCTATAAATATGCTCAAATATATTTTTAGTTCAATTACTCAGATTATTTGGCATTTTCATCTTTTAAACTTTCTAGGGTTTCATGCTGGTCCTACATCCTTTAATTTCGCAATTTCAATCCTTTTCTCCTCTGGAGTTCAACCTTCTCCCCGGAAAAATGCATGTACATCTCGCATAATCTTTTAAAATTGGGGGGCTATTGTTTCTATTGATTTTTTTTATCAATATTTTTGTCCTTTACTTTATAGAGTAGTATTTTTTAACCTATATCTTTTTAATTTTTACAATTTCAATTCTCTTTTTCGCCGGTGGAAGTTAACTCAGACGAGAAAAGAATTAAAATCACAAAAATTAAAAAAAATTAAGACTAAAATACTATTCGAAAAATTTAAAGAATGAAAATACTAAATAATCTAAATTATAGAACAAATATTCAATTAATCCTATATAAACATATAATTCTTTTTACACATAAATAAGGGAAAAAATGCAAGCAATCCCCTTGTGATATCGCAAATGAGTAAATTACCCCCTTATGAAAAAATAAATAGCGATTTACCTCCCTGTATTTTGTAAAATACAATAATTTATCCTCCTATGATTTTTAAAATGAAGCAATTTACCTCCCTGTATAAGGAGGTAAATTGCTTCATTTTAAAAAGTATAAGGGAGTAAATTGCTATATTTTTTTCATAAGGGGTAATGTGCTCATTTTCAATATCATATGGGGTAAATTACTATTCACCCCATAAATAAGTAATAATTTGTTGGTAGGGTAGGGTGGGGAGGGTTGGGATAGGGTGTGTAGCCCAAGATACCAAACCGTTGATTGGCTCTAAATATTAAAATACACTCGATTTTTTCAGACTAGATCCCTTGTCATCCTTAACTAATTATGCAAAAGTCATACATACACACGTGGGGTGCAGTTCCAGTCTAAGTGTAAACACAAGGTCTGAGATATACACTACTCATCTTTGACTTTATCTACCTCTATTCCTTTCAATTTCACCTATTTTTATTAATTGGTCAAATTACAATCGTTTTTGTTGAGATTTGATATAATTATAAATATTTTTTTATTATTTAAAATATTATAAATACTCCCTTAATTTTAATTAAAATCCGTCTAACAACAAGTTCATTTCGTTAATTTTATCCAAATTATAAATTATAATTTATATTTTTACGAATTAATATCTCCTCTAAATTATATATTTCATCCACCCTCAATTTTTTATATTTTTGCAAGTATTTTTTTTTATCTTTTGAAAAAATTCAACAAAGATAAAACTGTCTAAGGGCTACACAATTATTTTTAATTTAAAAAAGGTAACTTTTCAAATAATGAAAAACTATTCATAATTATGACGAAACTCAAGAAAGAAAGTTGTAATTTAGTCTTAATAATTTTCAAAAGCAAAAACACTTTAGAAATATGAGACAATGTCTTAAGTTTTTGGTCATTGACTAATTGAGACACTGACGTGAGAATTTATCATGATGTTGAAATTGGGTTCAAGTGGACCAAATGGACTGTCATTGTTTTCTTTTCAAATATTTTTTTCTAATTTTGTTGTGTATTTGTTGTTTCTACGTATACTTTTCTTGCTAGTTTGAAAGAATTTTGAGAGTTTTATTTAAAGTTGTTGAGAATCAATTACTGGGGTTTGCGTGTTTACTCATGATTTGATTACGGATTCAAGAGTCACATAATTGACTAGTTAAGAGTTCGTTCACATTAGTTAATATGAACTATTCAAACGGCTTTAATGTAATTTATGCTGTGATATTATAAATGAGCAGATTGTCTCCTGTCAAGAAGAAAAATAGGAAAAAATGCAAGCAACTTCCTTGTGATATCGCAAATGAGCAAATTAACCCCTTATGAAAAAATAAATAGCGGTTTACCTCCCTTTATTTTTTAAAATATAACAATTTATCCCGTATGATTTTTAAATTGAAGCAATTTACCTCCCTGTGTAAGGAGGTAAATTGCTTCATTTTAAAAAATACAGGAGGTAAATTGCTATGTTTTTTTAATAGGGGGGTAATATGCTCATTTTCAAAATTACAGAGGTAGAAATTGCTATTCAAAAAAAAAGTAGCAATGTTTACCTTCCTGTGCTGATTAAAATGAAGTTGTTTATCCCCCTTCTAGGGTTTGCGTGTTTATTCATGATTTGATTTTGGATTCAAGATTCACATAGTTGAATAGTTAAGAGTTCGTTCACACTAGTTCATATGAACTATTAATAAATGAGCATGTTGCCTCCTGTGAAGAAAAAGAATAGGGAAAAATGCAAACAACTCTCTTGCGATTACCCCTTTATGAATAAACAAATAGCGATTTACCTCTCTGTATTTTTTAAAATATAACAATTTACCCCTATATGATTTTTAAAATAAAGCAATTTACCTCCCTATAAGGAGGTAAATTGCTTCATTTTAAAAAAAATAGGGGGTAAATTGCTATATTTTTTTCATAGGGGGGTGCTCATTTTGAATATCATAAGGGGGTAAATTACTATTCACCCAAAAAAAAAAAAATAGCAATGTTTACCTTCTTGTGCTAATTAAAATGAAGCAATATATCTCCCCCTTCTAGGGATGTAAAGTTGTTGTATTTTAAAAAACACAGAGAGGTACATTACTAATTTTTTTTATAAAAAAATTATTTGCTCAATTTTAATATCACATAGGGTTGCTTGCATTTTTTATGTATTGGAATTGTTGATTTTGAAGGTGAAACGAACGTTACTTTTGGATAATAGTGAAATACAACGTGATCTGGTTGAAAATCGGACTGTTTTTCTCTATATGAGATTGCTCTTGAATCTCTGTATTTAAACTTGAAAATTAATGGTTTTGAGTTTGAAATTGATATAGAGCTAATTGATTTATTATTCTTGAATTAATAACAAGCCTAAAATTTATATAATTAATAGGGTAAATTATAACTGCCTCTTTTGAGGTTTCGGCATAATTACAAATATCATCTCATTATTTCAAAAATTATAAATACCCCTTCAAATGAAAAATAATTGCGTAGCCCATAAATGGTGAAGTGGATATTACAAGTTTACACTTGCTGAATTTTTTTGAAAGTTTTTGAAAAATTGTGAAACAAATTTGAGGGTGGGTAAAATAAATAATCTATAGGGAACACTGATCGAGATGAATTTTAAGACAAAAACCAATTTTCTCTTAAATTATTAATAAAATTTTGAATCAAAGATGAATTTTAGCTTCGGATGTATACTTTTCGTTGAGATAAGATTGCGACTAAAGCATTGCGTCTTTGATTCCGTCTTTGATATAAAAATTAGAATATAGAACATCAGTATTAGAGATGGATTTAGCTACGAAATGATAAAAAAACAATTTTATATTATGTTCGTCGCTGTCTATATTTGAATGTAAAAATAAAATTCTTGAGATGGAAAATTTTCGTCTCAGAAATTAAGATTTTGATAATCTTATTTAAATAATTTCTAGTCTTAAATATGTCTAATTTTAAAAAAAAAATACGAGAAATAGAAAGAGAAATAAGAGGAAAAAAAAAAAACAAAGAAAGAAACATCACCCTGAGAAGAACCTTACCCCAATTTCTTGCCGCTCATCTGTGACGTTGCACTCACCATTCGTCATCAAAGGCGGTATTAGTGATTTTTTAAAAAAAATACATCGATATTTTTAAATCAACCAACATATTACAACATTTGCTACGCAATAAATCAGTATTTGTAAATCAACCAGCAAATTTGAATCAAACAAAAGAAACAACATACTTCTATTAATTAAAAGTAAACTAAATGTCTACATCCATAAAACTTGAACTCACAACCTCTTGATTATGAGTATCCAAACATTTGATCTCCCTTTTCCCTTTCTCCCGTGCTAGCGACTCTAATCAAGATTTTTGTATTTTTCCCTTTTTCCGACCAAAGGACTTCCTATTTTTCATCTCTCTTCTTAATTTGTTTTCACTAAACAGTCAATGGTGAAATTTTAGCTGAGTATGTTCTCATTTTATAAATATTCTTCTGAAGCATTTGTACATTCTTAAGGTTATTTTTGTCGTGTAGTTTACTTTTATAAGCCATGAATTTGAAAATTTTATCATTGGTACTTAAGTATTGATTGATATATTGAAAATTTTTGTTAGATTTTTATTACACAAATATTATTTTTACATTCAATGTATTTGTATAGGATGAATACTTGACAAAAAAACGGGTTGGTCTGATAATTTTTTTCAATTTTCTTTCGATCGTTCAACATGGTATAACATAGCTGGAAATCCTTCTAACAGGCGTTTATATGGATTTGGGAGTTGGTCATCATGTACCAAGATCAGTTAGTTCTATATTTAGAGCATATGAGCATAAATTTGATGAGTTAACAAAAGCAGTGGAGGATATGTGATCTAATGTTACAAAGATGGAATAAACGGTTTCAAGAAGAGAAATAGAAAATAAAAAATTGCTTGAAACTGTTCCTGAAAATGCTAGAAAGATGGAGGTAGAACTACAAGAACTAGCCCACAAATTGCTCGAAGATGTGGAATACACAAACTATTGGTTTGTCGGTTAGTCTGGACCACATAAGCAACAAAATTTCAGTGAAAATCACTTGTTATTTTGTTGTTACTAATTATATGAATGACTTAGTTACTCGTACAGCTTAACTACTTGTTATCTTTAACTTGTGATTAATATAGCTGAACTAACTTACAACTTGTTTCGAATGTTAGACTTAGAGGGTGTTTGGCTAAGCTTATAACTTCCTGAAAATATCTTATAAGATGTTTGAGAACTTATAAGTTTTAAATATTTATTTGGCTAATTTTTTTTAAAAAGCTTATAAGATCTCACAATAAAATGTTTTGGATCTATAAGTTCTTTAAAAAAAGTTAACTTTCTTAATATTTTTTTTTTATAAAATCTTATGAGTTATATAAAAATTAATATATTATAAGACAAAAAAAATCTCCATTCATACACTTATACAGCCTCTCTTCACGCACCACCACACACGCTCTCACTCACACACAGACACACACACTCACTCAAACTCTCCCTCTAGGATTAATTTTTTTTTTTTTTTTGCTATTCAATTTTTTGAATATTCGTAAAATATAAAATACTTCATTATTTAATAAGAAATTATTCTAGTTATATAAAAATAAGATTGATATTGATATTATGTTAACTGAAAAATATAAATTCAAGATACTATAAATTATGACACGAAATAATCATTACATTAACAAAGAAAATATCAATTATATATCTATATTAACATTAGACTAGTATGAATGTACATATATTATTTTTATTCAAAAGTTTAGGTAATAATTCATTATTTTTTTTGTTATTGAAAAAAATAATCTATTAATTTTTTATTTCAAATAAAATTAATTTTATTATTTATAAAAGCGTCCTGAAAATGTTTAAAATAAAATATATCAATAAATAACAACTTATTTGATTCTAGTGCGTATCATGTTCATTTTAGTCATTTTATAAATTAAAGACCTTATTATGCCGAACACCCTAACATCCTATAAGATATTTTCACATCTTAAACGTTTTAACATCTTATTTTATCCAAATACTTTAGGAAATTATTTTTAAAATAAGATCCAACAGCTTTAACATCTTATTTTGTCCAAACAATTTAGAAACTTATTTTTAAAATAAAATCCAACATCTTATAAGCTCCTCCAGAAACATCTTATAAGATGTTCCAGAAAAACTTAGCCAAACACCATCTTAATTGCAAGTTTAATTTATTTCAGTTGATTGATCACGTTGAGACTTGGTTTATATTGTTATAGATTGTGGAAAAATAAAAACTTTAAGAGACGGAAAAATTGTAGGAGTTTAGAGACGGAAGTGGAGACGAAAAATTGAAAATAACAAAATAAAGAACCTTTGGTCTTTAGAAACGGATTAGTGAAAGAAATACAATATGTTTTACGACGGGATTATAGATGGATTTAGAGACGAAAAGTACTTTACATTTACCCATAGAACACACATGGATTATCCACTAAAACAGAGATGGATTATTCTTAAAAGTATTTGTTATTTTTGAAAAAATTAAAGATGAAAGTTTTATGTTTTCTCTAAAGTTTAGCCACAAGGGCATTCAGCTACACGCGTGGCTATAAATTTTTCTATCGCTATTTATTTAAGATAATTTTGATTTTAGAGATGGAAAAATCCGTCTCCGAAACCTTGTTTTCTTCTACTAGATCTAGAATTCTTCATTCATGCATCAGACAAAATTAAAAGGGTGTTTAAACTAACTAAAATTGTAATATTTTGACTCATAATCAAGAAAAATACTTTTAAATAGTTTACTTGTTTCCTAATTCCATAAAATGGATATTATTATTGGGATGTATCAAATATTTGTTGACTAGGATCAAGGTAATGACAGCATCAGCATTTCAATTCTTGATTCATTAGTTCAGACCAACATAAATAATATAAAAAGAACTATTGCAAGAATTTGAAATATTAAAAGAGGTACAATTATATGTGTAAAAAGAGACAGTAATTCTGTCCTAACTTTTTATTTAAAATTAATATTATAATTTATATATACATAAAAATCTTTATTAAATATACAAATAACATAAATTTTCGGCACATTAATTTTAATAAAAAAAGTAAGTTGATTTAAATGGTAATTCTTTTTTTTTTCTTTTGAGGTGGTAATCACATGATTATGTTAATGTATATGTCGACTCTAACAATATACATCAATATATTATAAATAATCATATAATTTATTATAAACTCACATAAAATGATCAGACAAGCGCCCATAAATCTGATGAAAGTTGAACCTATAACCTTGAATTTCTTCATAGGAACTCAGGATACTATGCTAAAACATCATTAATAGAAATGCCTATAAAAACCAAGAGAAGTTGAAGAAAACAAATAATGAAAAAACTCTCCTAAGATTGTGCTTATATTTCATTTTCTCTCTATCCACATCATATTGATGCCGTATGTGGGAAACAAAATTTAAGCACCAACGATGAATACTAGATCTCGAATGAGAAACAAAACAGTTAACAATGTTTCACTGACCAAAGAAGTGGGCAAAATGGTCATAAATTTGGTTGAAGGACCCAAACTACACAAAATTGAAGATAATGGACTAAATCTAATATTGGCAAAATTATTGAACCAAAATTAATCCGGGTCAAAGTTATTGGACTAAAGTATTCTTTTACCCTGATAATATTGAATACATATATAAAATTAGTTGAACCTTGAAAAGGATATTTTAATGGATAATTACACTCTCTTTCCTTGAAGTTTGGTGTAATTACACGTAAAATCCCTTTATTTTGAAAAAGAATGTATCTATCTTTAAGGTTTACTTTCGTCTAACAAATAGGTTCCTTCATTAGTGAAAATTGACTGAATTTGCTGATATTAGTAAAAAAAATTTGATAATTACTTTCGATTGACTTATTACTGATGTATTCCAAGTAAAAAAAAAAAAAATTGACTAAACAACCATTGTAACAGTGACGATATATCTCTTCACATTCATTAACGTATAAAGACGATGAAGGTAATTTATTCATAAAAAAATTATTTGACTTGCAATAAGTAACAAGTCAATCGAGGGAAATATAGATTTTTCTTTGATTTTTTTTATTAATATTAGTAAATTCGGTGAATTTTGACTAAATAATGAATGAAATAAACTTTAAGGGTTTTAGGTGTAATATCTCAAACCATAAATTTACGTATAATTGTCTAATTATCACTTAAGTAGGTGCAGATTAGAATTTAATTATATATACATGCTAACGTACACTTGAAATGTATTAAACGCACTGGGTTAGGTTTACCAAATGTTTACCTAACTCGACATTTAAATACCCCAAGATTCTACTACTGTATGCCCTTGATGTATATGAATACCAATCCATATAGTTAGTATTTACATTAAATTACAGTGAGTTTTTTTTGAAATTTTATATAATTATAAATATTTTTTTTATTTAAAAAATAATCAATACCCAACGAATGCTCAATAATTAGCTAAATTCATTAGTTTTCGTTAAATTCTCATTCTTTTTTTTTGTGGTGGACCGACCAAAATACTTGTATTAGTATAAAATATAAATTTACTTATTTTTTAAAAAAGTTGAAATGTTTTTATGGAATAAAGTGGACAATTTTTAAATTTTTTTATCCACCTCATATGAACTTTTTATATTTTTTAATTTTTCTTTAAAAAAAATATAGTAATAGCAAATTTGACAATTATATGCTTCTATTTAAAAATTATATAATTTTATTAAATATCATTTGGGCATTAGTAATTTTCAAACAATAAGAAATATTAGTAATATCATACCTCCAAAGAGTTCGTTGTAATTTATCCTAATATTTATATATATAAAGTCAAAAGAACCTAATTTAATATAACATATTAATTTTATATAATTATATAAGTACTATTAAGTGAATTTTTGTTCTGTTTGTACAGACTTCAAGAGTGCCATGACTATATTTTTGGTCCCATAAGTGAACCCGTTTCCAATTTTGGTCCCACACGTAAATGTGCGAATTGGCCTGAGTGTGGGACCAAAATTGAAAACAAGTCCACTTATGTGACCAAAAATGTAATTTACCCTTATTTTGCTTTATATTAACTAACAGAGAAAGCAACTATTATTATTCATTGGACGAAAATCCCACAATATTTTATGTAATTTACGCAATTGATTCAAGAGAAGAACCTCAATTTTAGCATCCATTTGTTTAATATTTTAATCAACTCTAAAGGCAAACTTGTATCCCTGGCAAGAAACATCAAATTAATCAAATACTATGATTTTATTTTTTTATTTTTTATTTCTTGGAATAGAAACTTTAAATTGTTTATATCCAACATGATTGAAAAAAACAACAACCTTGATTTAGCTGCAATCAGTAAATAAATATCTCAATATCTGGTCCAAGAAATAAAACTTTTTGCAACTTGTAACCTCAAGATTTAATGAAGGTAAAATTATAATTTTGGCCCTATATAATTATATATAAGTTGATAGTATTTTCTAATTTTGTAATTTATTCAAATTACATATTTAGTTCTGTTCGACGAATTAATTCTGAATATTTCAAATTAGGCCATTTTTTTAAAAAATTTAGTTCTGTGTTGACAATTTTGCTCCCCTTCACATTAAAATAGTTCTCATTTGTTGTCCTATATCTATAGGTCATCAGTATCAAAATTTTCTACACAGTACTAAAATTTTCCGATATAATACTATAGGTCGTCAGTATCAAAATTTTCGACACAGCACTAAAGTTTTCCAATATAATGGAGGACACTCTATGATGAGAGGAAGAGTCAACTGTAGAGTGCTGGCATTGATACTAACACTAGTTCTAGCAGCACACAACACAACAGATGTCGACAAATGACATATACGACATGCCATTATTCCTGTCTATCTATCTATATATATATATATTGAACAAGAAAATAAAAACATATTTAATTAAACTGGGAGACCCTCCAAGAAATCAGAATATTCTAAGTGTAGATAAGATCAATTTGACAGCCCATGTTTCTAGGCATTTAATTTTTCCCAGTCAATTGCTTTGAAGTTTCTCATGATCACGATGGATTTTGTCATATTATTATTTTGATATTCGATTTAATATATTATGATTTTTTTTAATTATTATATATTGGTATATATGTTGTGATCGACAATATCAGACTTGGACTATAATTTCTTCCTTCAGATCCTTTATTTTTTTATTTTGCATTTCATTTAAGTGGAGATTTAGAATTTTTTTAAAATTGAATTAGTTTTGAGTTATGTAAAATCAAATTTAATTACATAATCAATATTACCTATTATAATAGAGGACACTTTAAAAAATTACTCAGCGCAATATTTGACACGTATCAAATACGAACGCGTCCCAAATAGGTGTCAGACACGGCATCTGCATGTTTGAAAATATAAAATAAAAAGAAAAAAGATAAGGACACGGTGTTGGACATGCCTGTTGGAGTCTCTGACGCATTTTTAGATACATTTGGGGCTCTTTTTTATAATTTAGAAAAGTTTTGGACTGTCTTTAAAAAAAATAAAAAAAAATTGGTGCTAAAAAAAAGAATTAATTCATTATTCTCTTACTATAAAAAAGAAAAGGAGTTTTGGGATGAAATTAAAAAAAGTTCGGGAAATGATTATGATGACTTAACTAATTTAAATGATTAAAAAATTTTCATTGAATATTTTTTAGAAAATACTTGATGCATACTGAATTTCAACTGCTCTCCACAAGGATTGACGGATTTTTAGAGAAATTCTAAGATTAATGGGAGATTAATTCTACAAAACAAAAATTAAAACTTTGATTGTAGAGTCAAATAACTGTTCACTGAGAAAAATGAAAGGAAAACTCGAATCAAAGTGAAAATAATGATTAAAAATAATGTTAGTTAATTAGATATACATATTCGTACGGAGTGCAAAAAGAGAACTTAAAATAGCCTAAAACTAAAAGAGAATTGAGAGAATGAGTGAGAGTTTGAGTGTAAGAGTTGATGTTAACAAATGACTGCAAAAGGCCTCTATTTATAGGCTTTTATAGAGCAAAATATGAGAATTCATTGTAAAGAGTCTTGTGCCATTTGAAAGTCTTTTAAATCAGCTAACTAACCAAAAAATTATGTCTGATTTAAACTTGGATTGATTGAGATACACTCTATTGACTATGTCTGCCTAGAAATTCAAAAATGTGTTACTTGTAGATTACCAGTTCGGCTGTCATCTATCTAATAGGAGTTAGTTGGAGATATTTTAGGATAACATGTCTTAATATATTGCCAAGCTGTACGATGAGTTTGGCTAGTTGTATGATTATGCGTCCGACTGGAATGAGCTTAATTCTTAGACCAGTCAATTCAGTAACGTAAAAGAGATATAACGTTATGGGCCTTATCTCCTAACTAGTGGGCCAGTTAGTTTGTAACCATTTGGGTTGATGCGTGTTGTTTTTGAGCTTAGCTCATGAAATGTTTATATCAATACTGATTATGTATATTTCTTAAGTTATAATTTAGTTAAAACTTTGAATGTAAGACATGCTTAATTATGTTTTATCTTGATATTTTTATATTTTATATTTTAATTTTATGAGAAATCGAGAATATATATAATAAAAAAGTATATCAATGTCGTATTGTATCTTTTTTTTTAATTTTTTGTATCGTCGTGCATTTCTGTGTTGTTATGTCCGTCATTTCATATCCATGCATCATAGTTTACTTATATTGAATCATATAAAATGAAATGAAAATTATTAATCAAGTATAATAATACTTATAATATTAATATAATTAATTTTGACTATTAAGTATTGAAAATTTGATCAAAGTAAATTTGAGCATTTCAGACAAATCCTTCCTTTTCAAGTTTCCAAGAGACACACTTGATATACACCCCCACCCCCCACCACCCACAATTCCATACATACACGTTATAAAGACCCCACAACGTATGAATCTGGATGCAGATATACTCTCTCTCTTTGACTCTACACATTAATGCGACTACTTCACTACAATATCTCGTAAAACAATACCACCGCACGCTTTTATAGCTAATACGTCAGAGGTTTATCCAAGAAAGAGATGGTGGCTGCCAGCATCACCGGTGGTGGCGGCGCCGCCGTCGAGTGGCCAACTACCCGAGCCTTCGCTACGCAAGTCCTAACCGGCCGGTGGTTCATGGTTTTCGCCACCACACTAATCATGTCCGCCGCCGGAGCCACCTACATGTTCGGTCTGTACTCCTCGGAGATCAAGTCCGCTCTGGGGTACGACCAGACAACCCTCAACCTCCTCAGTTTTTTCAAGGACCTCGGCTCCAACGTCGGCGTCCTCTCCGGCCTGATCAACGAGGTGACGCCGCCGTGGGTTGTCCTCTCCATCGGCGCTGTCCTCAACTTTTTCGGCTACCTCATGATCTGGCTGGCCGTCTCGAAGAAGATCTCGCGGCCGCAGGTGTGGCACATGTGCCTCTACATCTGCATCGGCGCCAACTCGCAGTCCTTTGCCAACACCGGTGCTCTTGTCACCGCCGTCAAGAACTTCCCGGAGAGCCGGGGAGCCGTCTTAGGCCTGCTGAAGGGGTTTGTTGGCCTGAGTGGCGCTATCATTACGCAAATATACCATGCGGTGTATGAAGACGACTTAAAATCTCTCATACTCCTCATCGGCTGGGTGCCCGCCGCCCTAGCCATATCGTTCGCCTTTCTGCGTACGATACGGATCATGAAGGTCGTTCGCATCGCCCATGAGCTCAAAGTGTTCTACAGATTCTTGTATGTATCACTTGGGCTGGCTGGATTCCTCATGCTGGTGATCATACTGCAAAAGCAAATGGATTTCAGTCGGGGAGAGTATGGAGTGAGTGCAGCCACTGTGATCTTCTTGCTTTTCCTACCAGTTGCTGTTGTTGTGAAAGAAGAATTTGATCTATGGAGGAAGAAAAAACAAGAATTGGACAACATTTCCTCCCAACCGATAAAGATAGTAACTGATAAACCACCACCCGCAGCGACGGTGGTGGAAGCAACCGCAACCGCAACTCCTCCTGTACCTCCACCACGGGCATCCACCGTAACGCCGCCGCAAAACGAAGAACTCTCTTGCTGGAACCCAAGAAGCATGTTCCGGCCACCGGATAGAGGAGAGGACTACACAATCCTGCAAGCCCTTTTCAGCATAGACATGCTGATCTTATTCTTTGCAACAATCTGTGGAGTTGGAGGAACATTAACAGCTATCGACAACTTAGGGCAGATTGGTTCTTCATTGGGCTACCCGAAGAAAAGCATCAGCACGTTCGTGTCTCTTGTCAGCATATGGAACTACCTCGGAAGAGTAGTTGCGGGCTTCCTGTCCGAACATTTCTTGAAAAAGTACAAGTTCCCCAGGCCACTTATGCTCACTCTAACACTAATAATCTCGAGCATCGGCCATGTTTTGATCGCTTTCAACGTCCCCAACGGACTCTACGTCGCCTCCGTGATCATCGGGTTCTGCTTCGGTGCTCAGTGGCCGCTGCTTTTCGCCATAATCTCTGAGCTTTTCGGGCTCAAATACTACTCCACTCTGTACAATTTCGGGTCGGTGGCGAGCCCGATTGGGCTGTATGTGCTCAACGTCAGGGTGACGGGGCATTTGTACGACAGGGAGGCGGAAAAGCAGTTGCTGGCCTCGGGCCGATCGCGGCGGCCCGGGGAAGAGCTGGACTGTAATGGGGTGGAGTGCTTCAAGTTGGCGTTTGTTATAATCACTGCTGTGACTGTGTTCGGAGCCATTGTTTCGCTTCTGTTGGTGATTAGGACCCGGAAGTTTTACAAGAGTGACATATACAAGAAGTTCAGGCAGGAAGAGAAGACGGCGGAGGCGGAGATGGCGGCGGCGTCCGCCGACGCGAATGCTCAAACTTCAAAGTAATAATCAAACCTGCATATATATATAGACCGCGATAGGGCTATAGATTAGATTTCACGAAGTGCAAAGAAATCAGTCACTGAATACCAAGAATTTATGCAATGGAATGTTCATTTGCAATGAAGTTTAATTAATTTCTGTTTTTGTTTTTCCTTTTTATTATTTTTTGGGTTAAGAAATTAAAGGGTTTATTTCAATAATAGAAAAAAATACAATTTTAATCCTGTAATTTCTAGAAGTGACATTTTCGGTCCCGTACAAAATGATTTTTATAATTTAGTCCTATAACTTTAAAAATTTTGCAATTTTCATCATTTTTTATCATATTTGGCCAAAAAATTCCATGTAACTTGCACATAATTTAATTAAATTATATTTTAGTCCTATAACTTATGAAGCATTGACATTTTTAGTTCTATAATTTAGGAAAATTGATATTTTTAGTTCTGCATATATTTATTTGCAAGACTAAAATTGCAAGTAATTTGCAATTTTCAAAATCAAATTAGACCAAAAATAATTAAAATTGTCAAAATTATAAAATTAGAGGACTAATTAAATTGCGAAAATCAATTTATATAAAACTAAAATACAACCCCTCAATTACAGAAATAAATTACAATTTCTCCTTCAATTTTATATAGAATTTTTTTATTGTAACTCTATAAATGGAACAATTCACTTTGAATTAGTGACTCTTTAAGATAATTATTGATTGTAGTATGGTCCCCCAAAAATATTGAAGGTCGGAAGTGCATTATTCTAATATAGTATATGTTTGATGTTTGGGTTGAATATTTGCAAATCTTTTCGAGAGAACGACGTTCAATCAATATATTCAAACATAAAAAATCAATTATTTTAGATAATCAATTTTTTTATAAAATTAATTATTATAAAAATAGATCTACTTATATTTTTAGGAGATTTGAACTTATTTGAATTTATTAGATGTGAATAATTATTTTATGAA
Organism: Sesamum indicum; assembly: GCF_000512975.1. Classification (NCBI taxonomy): domain Eukaryota; kingdom Viridiplantae; phylum Streptophyta; class Magnoliopsida; order Lamiales; family Pedaliaceae; genus Sesamum; species Sesamum indicum. Next base: position 12,627,000 of record NC_026155.1, on the reverse strand, counting down.
ATTAAAATTTAATATAATAAAATAAGTATGAGAATCGAGGGGTGCACCAAGACCAAGATTGTGGAAGACAATATAAATATATTATACGGGCAAATATAATAATTTTTAACTATTTAGTCTTTGTTTTCTTGTAGCAAAATCCCACATTAATTTCAAATTTTATTATATTAGATTTCGAAAATATTGGGAAAAATGCAAGCAACCCCTTGTGATATTGTAAACGAGCAAATTACCCCATTATGAAAAAACAAATAACGATTTACCTCCCTGTATTTTTTAAAATACAATAATTTACCCCCCTATGATTTTTAAAATGAAGCAATTTACCTCTTAGTTAAGGGGATAAATTACTATATTTTTTTATAGGGGAGTAATGTGCTCATTTTCAATATCATATAGGATAAATTGTTATTTACCGATGACAATATTATATATCAAGATTCTCTCCTTTAATTTAATTATTTGTTGCTTTGCATTTTCATTTTGCTTTCTTTTGATTTTGATCATAAAGAGTCGATTTAAAAGGTAACTAAAAAATGTCATATTTCTTTCAATATTTGTAACTTAAAAGTTGGTGAAGGTAACTAAGTTCAAATTCTTCTAATATAATCTTAAAATTTTGGTAATTTTAGTAATTTTTCGTTCAATTTAAGTCGAAAAATTGTATGTAAGTTTCACATAATCCAATTAAATTGTAATATTATTAGTCGTATAAATCATTTCGTGCAGGACCAATAATGTCAACCCTTGCTAAGTACATGACTAAATTTGCAATTTAAATTTAGTTATGTGCAAGTTACATGTAATTTTTCATCAAATTGGACGAAAAAGAACTAAAATTGCTAAATTTTAAAGTTACGGGATTAAATTGAAAAGTTGATCAGTGCAGGATCAAAAATACCACTGCCCATAAGTTACAAGACTAAAATTATATTTTTTTTCGTTAGTTTATATTGATCTACTTTAATAGTAATCTAGTCTATTGTGATAGTAACCGATTTATGAAGGACAGAGGGGACGGGAAGGAGGGTAACACTACAAAAAATACAATATTTAACCATGGCAATTAAAAAAAAATATAGTCATAATAAATAGTTATTGACCATGGCCATACAACGGTTGTTGGCCGTGTACCTGCAAGGGTAACTAAAACATTTGCTACAACTAAAAGTCATGGAAACTATTTTTATCATGACTTTTACCCATAGCAAAAGAAGAAAAAAATCCATATTTTTATAATAATTTTATTTAATTGTGGTTAATAAAAATTATTTATCGTGATTTTTAATTGACAGCTATTAAAATCTTAGTCACTAGTCATTTTTTGTCTAATGTAAATGACTATGAGATTACACACACCTATCGTGAATGGGAAGAAGGCGGCTAATTTTCTGGCAAATGAGGTCTGCAACGAGAAAGTTTATACGGTGAGGCGGACAAATGAGGTCATACGACGCTTACTTACTATATTTATAGGGGTGGTTTGGTTTGTGTGATAGAAATTGGCGTGATATGATTAGATATGAAACAAAATTAAATGATTATTAGTCCTATCTTGTATTATACGATGTTTGGTTTGAGGTATTGCATGCGGAATATTTCAATTTGATAATATAATATCGTATTTGGTTGAAAGAATTATAACGTATAATTAAATGTCAAGAAACTAAGAAGGTATTCATTTTTACAGTATTTAAATTTTTATATTATAACTTGTGAATGATATAAAAAAATAAAAAAAACCACTAAATTATTTATTGAAATATTAATGCTTTAAATAAAATTAAATTTTGAATTTTTTTTTTCTTTTGGATAAAATGCATAAAATCTCCTTGTATTTTAAAAAAAGTCGGTTATCTTCTGTTTTAAAAATAGGCTAAAAGCCCCCATGTGTTTTGTAAAACTCAGCAACAAACACCCATTCCATTACTAATTAACGGAAGGTACATTACACGCGCTCTTTGTGCGTGTGGGGTATTCTTTAACTGTTTTTGACCTTTTCTTATGTATTTTTTACTAAAATGTCATTTTTTATTTTTATTTTATTTTTGTATTTTTTATAATTTAAATTGAGATATTAAATTATATTAAATTTATTTAATGTTAAATATTAAATTATACTATATTTAAATTCAAATAATTTTATAATTGTTAGTTATTAAATTTAAAATTATTTTTAATCAATTAAAATATATATTTAATTATAATAATAATTATTATTATATTATTCTTAATTGAATAAAATATTTAATTATTATAATCATTTTAAAATCTTCTTAATTAATTAAAGTATATTTTAATTAATAAAATTTAAATTAATTAAAAAATTAAAAATGAAAAAGAAAAATTGAGCGATTTTCGCCCCATTTTTGTTGGAAACTTGTTTCTAAGTTTTCGGCACCGTCTGGACGAGTTCTCGACAGTCAATGATATCGTTCAAATCCTCTCTTCAAAACAAAAATTTCAATACCTTTAATTTAAATTTTCGTCAGTCGAAGAGAGTGAGGTCAAGTCACGACCACCGAACATATTTTCCGTTGATTCGTCTCCATCCGATCAGACTTGTCTCGTCAAAATAATTCTAACGAGACCGGCCTTACTCATTTTGATAAAATATTTGGTGGGGTAGTTAGTTTATATATATATAATAATATATTTTTTTGATTTTAAATTATTTATATATAATATAAGTTAAATAATTTATTGAATGTAAACTTTTTATTTTTTTTTTAAATTTAACGGTTGAGATTAATTGATTAGATTTAACAATCAATACTTGATCAAAGAAGATCCAATGGTCATTAAAATAAGAAATCATATATATTAAGTAAGGGTATAACGGTGCATATAGCCCACATTTCAATACAGCTACCTTAGAAGTCCATATAGCCCACCAAGAAGTGTTGGTCAGTGCATTCACTCAAGGGTTCCATAGATGACCCCTACTCGAGTCTTTGGCTAAGAAACCAACGACAGATTTTTTAGATGTACTACCACGAGCAGAAAAGTATATGAATTTGGAGGACGCCTGGCTAGTGAAGAAAAAAAGACGTGACCGGAGAAAGGAGGGCAACTCGCTTCCCGCATGCAAGACAAGGTGAGAACCACGAGGTCGTTTTAATCCTCTCGACCTCAAAGAATGACCACTAAACACCTTTTATAACTAGTCCGGCTAGGATGCTCATGGTATAGACAAACCCCCTACTTTGCAGTGGCCCAAAGGATCTAAGGAATGCCCTCAGCTCCCAAAATCCAAGTTTTTTGTAGATACCATAGAAAGTATGGGCAAGACACCAATTGTTGCCGCCACCTAAGAAATGAAACATAAAGATTTATTCAAGCTGGTTGCCTCAAGGACTATGTGGATAAAGAGAAAAAGCGAGAATAGAAAGAAGAGATTTTCCAACATACCAGTCCACGTAAGGTTAAACAACAAGATAAAGGCTCCCAAAGGAGGGAAATCACAGAAAGAAAGGAACCTCCAAAGAAAAGACCAGCCCATAGAACGTCCCTACTAAAGGGATAATCCATATGATAGCAAGAGGACCCACTAATGGAGATTTAGGATGAGCTAGACGCGCCCATGCATGAGCTGCTAGAACTATCATGGATATAGACGATAAAGCTCCAACAGGAGGACCAATGATCCTTTTCGGTCCTGCTGACACCCAGGGAGTACATCTGCCTCATAATGATGCACTTGTTATTTCTACTACAATAGCTAATTACACTTTTCAACGAATCTTTGTGGATTCAGGTAGCTTCGTGGACACTTCGTTATATGGTTGTGTACCTGCTGGGGCAAATTTCACTTCCTCTCTCCTTGGGGTCCGAGCCCGCTAGGAAGACGAGGATGGTTCGGTTCCTGGTCGTGGATATGCCATCAGCATACAACCTAATATTAGGACGACCTGCTATGAACACCTTCCAAGCTGTTGCTTCTACATATCATATGAAGTTGAAGTTCCCTGTTGGAGACAACATAGGAGAAGTCAAAGGCGACCAGTATACAACACAGAAGTGCTATGTAGAAGCAATAAAAAGCAGTAACAATAGAATGAAAGTGGACATGCCTAACAAAGAAAGCAATAGGAATTTAACCAAGCCGGAAGATTAGAGGGGTGTGGTCCCCGCTCGTGTCCAGCTAGCGGATGAGTTATTAAGCATTTAACTAGTACCAGGAGAACCGGATAAGACCACTAAAATATGTCCCGAATTGAGCCCTACACTAGCAGGACAACTAACCACTTTCTTATAACAGAGCACCGACATTTTCACTTGGATAACCAACGACCTTATAGGTATCGACACCAGCAAAACTGAACATAGCCTGAACATAAATCCAGCCTTCCCTTCGGTAAAGCTGAAGAAGAGGCATTTCGGACCAGAGGAGGAGAAAATCATACAAGAAGAGGCAAGTAAATTGTTATCAGCTAGACACATAAAGGAAATCTAAATCCCAGAGTGGTTGTCCAACGTCGTGCTAGTACCTAAATAGGTAACAAATGGCGTATGTATATTGACTTTCGAGATATGAACAAAGCATGTCCTAAAGATTTCTACCCACCCCTTAGTATACACGAGCTAGTGGATTCCACCTCTGGTCATGAACTATTGAGCTTAATGGATGCCTCGCAGGGTTATCATCAAATAATGTTGAATCCCGATGATCATAAGTGAGTTAGCTTCATCACATCAGGAGAGACCTATTGTAATATTGTTATACCTTTTGAACTTAAAAATGTAGGAGCTACATATCAGCGCCTCGTAGACCACATGTTCCAAGAACAGCTAAGCCGCAATATGAAAGTATACGTCGATGACATGCTGGTAAAGACCCGATAGATGAACCAACACCTTGCTGATTTAGCTGAGACATTTGACACGTTGAGGAAGTATCACATGAAGCTCAATCCAGCCAAGTGCACCTTCGGAGTAAGAAGTGGCAAATTCTTAGGATACATGGTTACATAGAGGGGGATAGAAGTTAACCCCGAGAAAATCTGAGCTATAAAAGAAATGAAATCCCCCACTAATCTTAATGAGGTATAGAGATTAGCAGGACACATAGCAACTCTTAGCAGGTTCATTTTAGATCGGCAGAACGAAGCTTGCCATTCTTTATAGCCCTAAGGAAAACAAAAGACTTTGTCTGGGATGAGGAATGTTAACAGACATTTCAAGATTTGAAAGGGTACATAGCACAACTGCCCTTGCTTACCAAACTGACACCAGGCGAGATCTTATACCAATATTTGGCATCAAGCCCGCAGGCAGTTAGTTTCATGCTCATTAAAGAAGAAGGAGGACACAAAAAATCTATCTATTATGTGAGCAAGGTATGACATGTGGGATGAATAATGGTAACTTGAGGTAGAAAAATTAGCTTTTTCATTATAACAACACGCAAATTACTATCTTATTTTTTATCATATTTTATTTGTGTGCGCACTAATGCCTCATTGCAAGCTATCTTAGGCAAAGTAGAAACTTCAGGGAGAATGATAAAATGGGCCATCTAGTTTAGTGAATATGATATTTCTTACCAGCCCAGATCCGCTATCAAATCACAAGCTTTGGCCAAAAATTTATGAACGAAGCCACACTTACTGAAAAAGATGAAGGTAACTGGTTACTACATGTAGATGGCTCCTCCATACTTGCTGGTAACAGAGTTGGAGTGGTGCTCACAAGCTCGAAATGGCATGAATTAGAATACGCTCTACGATTCAACTTTAGATCTTTGAACAACGAGGCCGAATGTGAAGCTCTCATTGCAGGTATTAGGATGACTTTAAGATGCAAGAGCCAGAAACCTAATCGCCTACTCTGATTCCCAACTGGTGACTGAGCAAGTAGAAGGCGAATACGAAGTTAAAGAGGAAAATATGAAGGAATACCTCCAGGAGATAGGTGAACTCACTAGTCGGTTGAAGAGTTTCCAACTCTATCAAATTCGTCGGATAGAAAATGTCACAGCTGATTATCTAGCTCAATTAGCCAGCTCCCTGGTTGATTGTAACACTCACAATATCACTCTAAGGATCCTCTTAAAAAATTCTCTAAAAAAATGATATTGCTACATTACAGGTTGGGATAGATCGGAGGAAACCCCTCTTGGACTACCTCATAGAAGGTATCCTTCCTACTGATAAAATGGAAGCAGTCCGCTTAAAAATCAAGGCATCTAGGTTTGCGCTACTTAATGGCACCTTGTATAAACGTAGGTTTTCTCAACCTTTTCTCCGATGTCTGTAAATGGAGGGAGGGGAAAATGTATTGTAGGAAGAAACATGAAGGCTCTTGTGGATCCCACGTGGGTGGTATGGCCTTGGTCAACAAAATTTTACGAGCAGGGTATTTCTAGCCAACCCTCAAGAAAGATGGGATAAACTACGCGAAAAAGTGAGATCAATGTCAATGGCATGCCTCTCTCATTCATGTTCCAGCTGAACCCCTTAGAACATTATCAACACCTTGTCCGTTCTCTCGGTGGGGGATAGATATAGTTGGACCCTTCCTAGCTGCAGTAGGATAGTGTAAATTCCACCTTGTGGTAGTAGAATATTTCAGCAAATGGGTGGAGGCCGAACCTTTAGCCCGAATAACGGAAAACGAAGTGATAAAATTCTTATGGAAAATATCATCTGCAGGTATGGTTTACCTCATGTTATTATTCTAACAACGGTTGTCAATTTCAGGGTTGGAAAACCGAAGATTGGTGTGCCGAGCAAGGCATTCAACAATGCTTCACATTCATTGCTTCCGCCCGAGCCAACGGCAAGTCGAAGTCATCAATTGAATCCTGGTTGAAGGGATCAAAACAAAGCTAACACAAGCAAGTGGACAGTGGGTAGATGCGTTACCACGAGTGTTTTGGCCAAATAGAACTACTCCCCATTCTACCATTGGGGAAACTTTTTCCAATCTGGTGTATGGATCAGAAGTAGTCATCCCATCAGAAGCAGAGCTGGAGACTTTCAGAATCCAACATTATGAGCAGGAGAATAATGACAATTTGTTGCGAGCTAGTTTGTATCTGATAGACGAAGTATGAGAAGATGCTTGTACCCGCATAGAAAGGTATAAGCAGAGGGTGGTCAATGCTCAAGTACGGAGTGAAAGAATCGATATGGCCCGGGAACGCGACGGAAGCGTGAAATAAAAAATTATTTAAAATGGTTCAAAGGGTGTTTCTTTTAAAATTTTCGGGTGTTCGGTGCTTGTCAAAAACATAATAATCAAAATATAAACATGCTAGACAAGTGGCTAGAGGATGAAACAAAAACATGGAAACAAAAATGAAACTTTACCTTTTATTTCGATAGTCGAACAGCAATGTGCGTTGTTCCCTTTACGTTATCCCGTTCACTTTTGGATCTAAATTAGAATCCCTCTAATTTGTCCACACCACACTAAGAAAGAGACATAATTCTTTTTCTATTGCTAGATAGAACAAAGAATAAGAAGGAAAAAACAACTCCAAACTAACACTATTGATTAGTGCTTTTGAAATGTTTTATGTTCTAAATTGAATCCAATTCAATATAGAACAAAAAGGAGAACATTTTTGGAGAGAAAATGAAGCAAAATTTTGTGGCTAAGGTTGTGGTTACACATGATATGTGTGTACTTTTGTATATTACATACAATTGAATTCAAAATTCAATAACTACCAAATTTGCCTCCAAGACAACCTATATACACACATGCATATAACCTTCAACCATGATGAAATAACCACTCCATTATCTTCATCATGGTGAGGAGTTTCCATGCATATAACCTTCAACCATGATGAAATAACCACTCCATTATCTTCATCATGGTGAGGAGTTTCAACTCATTTTTAACTTGCTCCAACCATCCTCAAATGGGCTTGGACTTCAAATATGCACCGGGCTCGATTTAATCAAATTAAATCAAGCCCAACGAAAGTCCATTGGACAATTATTAATTATATTAATTTTAGCCCAACTAAGTCTGAAGTCCGAAGAACACTTGCCCCCCCCGTCTTACCGCGGCTGCTGGCACGGAGTTAGCCGGGGCTTCTTCCTCGAGTCTTGTCATGATCGCGCACTCGATGAAAGAGCTTTACAAGCGACATTGCCCATCTTCACTCACGCAATATTGCTGGATCGTGCTTTCCCCCGTTGTCCAAGATTCCCCATTAACTAGCACAACTATCATATTTATGCAATTTAAAAAAATTGTAAAAACTTATCCATTTAGTCCACAAAAAAATACATAAATTTTTTTAAAATAAAAAAAATTATAATTCATAAGTAAATTTTAGTTAGGTCATCATAGCATATGGATGAAAATATAATAAAAACTACAGAATTAAATTAAGTATTTATAATTTTTTAAATAAAGTCACTCAAATTTGTGTTTGTACTTTTATGGTCCATTTTACCCCTTGCCAGAGTTTGCACCTTCACTAATATCAAAGGTAAAGGTACTGTGAGTATGGAAAGAAAGGTACCCCATAAAAGGACTTTGGGTAGACTCCTTGTTCACTGTCACTCTACTCTCTCTATCTTCTCGCTCTTAATTTCTCTCGCTAGAAGTGCGAAAGCAGTTAAAATGTGTACTCCTTAAAGAATTCCAAATAAAGATCGCGAAAAATTTGAATAAAAGGTTGGGAAATTTCTGAGAGACTAAAATGGTTTCGGCGAAGGGTAAGGAGAAGGTAATTGACGGCTCTGGAAAGGGGAAGAGGAAGTTGAGTAGCGGCGGCGACGATGACAAGACAGGGCGGAAGCGGAAGAACCGCGGCGTGCTTCAGTTCTTCGAGGACGCGGCGTACCAGGTGGACGAGGACGAAGATTCCAGCGACGATTCCATGTTCGATGATGGTAATGGATTGACGAAAATAGTCCCAAATAAAAGAGAGATGAAATGATTCTGTTTCTGGGTTGTGTTTCGGTAGTGCATTTGCTTGTTTCCGAGTTGTTGTGGGATTTTTTTGTTAAGGTTGGGCGTTTTTTCCGACATTATTTGCGTTTAGGGTTTTTATGTTTTTAAGTTTGGCGTTATGGTAAACTGTTTGAACATTTTCTGGGATAAATTGAAGTTTTAGGTTATTTGATTTTTGCATGAGGATTTGCGTTATCCATTTTGCTATTGTTTGACCGTTTTTCTTCGAAGACGCGGTGGACCAAGTGGACGAAGACGAAGATCCAGCGATGATTAGACGGCGGCAATCGGTTGACGAAACAATCTCAAGTAAAGGAGATGTGAAATGATTCTGTTTTCTGGGTTTGTGTTTTGGTTCTGCATTTGAATGTTTCCGTGTTCTGGGATTTGTGGTGGGTTGGGTATTTTTTCTTGATACTATGTGCCTTTAGGGTTTATATGTTTTTTAAGTTTGGGTTAAATGGTAAAATGATTGAAATAAGAATGGAATTGTCTTGGGATAAATTGAGATTTTAGATTGTTTGATCTTTGCATGAGGGTTTGTGTGTCCATTTTGCTAGTTGTTTGACCTTTTTTCTCTGCCCCTGCTGGTGTTTATGGAAAATGCTGTGGAGTGGAGGAGTTTTTGGTCGATTGTGAGTGGGGTTAGATGTGAGTTATTTTTATATGTGGATGATGTTGTATTTGAGTTGGAGGTATCTTCCATTGCATTTTGAAGATGGCTTTACTACTTTCTGAACCTTTATGCTACCTATGGTTCAATGAGAGGAGAGCAAAGGGGAAATGAAAGGGAAAGGATGATGGAAATTTGTGTTAGATGGAGGAAGTATATTACCTCTCGTTCAACTTACTTGTCTAAGGGAAGTAAATTCTCAAATTGTTCTCTATGTCTGATGTGATGAAAATAAAGTCGTATTAAATTTTTAAGTTTTATCAATGAGCTCATTTCTCTATTGTGTGCTAGAATGAACAGGTTGTTATTAAATAGTTTCAAAACACTTTTACGGAATTATAAACTAAACTTGAAATTTCTTAAGCATAGCAGATAAAAGCTGAAATGAGCAATATTGTGTTTCTGGATGATGCAGTAAATAAGAATTCTTCTAGCAAAAAGGAACTAAAAATGAAAATTTTTAAGTGGGATAAGGGAGATAGGAAAGTGTGGATATAGATATAATAAGCTACAACTGGAGAAAAATTGTGGCTCTAGAGAATGAATTAAATAAAAACTAAAATGAGGATTTTTTTGCCTTTTATTAGCGTTGTACTGCAACTTTCCCGCCTAGACCATGAACCCTCCATTATCAGAAGGTAGTATGTGTTCCAACTCTTCCTACATTCTAAAGACATCCATATTCCACATGATATTACAGTAAGGAACAGTTGATCTTTTATCTTCAGTGATAGGAATTCCTTTGCCTGAGGAAATCCTACCACTCAAGATAAGCGATCAACTTATTCTATGTAATCTCTTTTCTTATTGCTAGTGATTGTTATGTACAGGATCTAGACTTTCTTACAATTTATGAAGCCTTTTTGCTTCTGTTCATTTCTGTTTTTGTCATGCTAGTTTGTTTTCAAGCTTCTCTACTTCTGGACGTGGTTGATTTAGTATTGTACTGCTGGAATGAATTTGTCAGTGGCGTTTACCTTAACTATGTTTTATAAAGTCAACAGAGACGTCTTAGAACGCAGAAAATATGTTATGCAGCCCCAGATTGCGGTCAATTTGCTTCTTTATATAGCAAATTACTTAAAAGATGTGATGTGCATTCCTGACCTGATATTGTATTTAGTGTTGTATAGAAAAGTCTAAATGTTTTCTTCTCATCGTGCATTTTACTTTTTATGAGGGGCAGATATCTAATTTTCTATATCGATAACTAAACTCTTTTTCCTAAACCTTGAAACAGATTTTTTTGAAGATGAAATCGGCTCCGAGCACGAAGTCAATAATGAACAAGGAAAAGTCCCTGACCTTCCTTTTATTCCCAAAGAGGAGGAGATGAGTGAGGAAGAGCTTGAGAGAATGTTTGAAGAGAGATACAAACCTGGAGCTGGTTTTGTTACGTATGCAGAAGATGGTTACGAGCACAAGAAATCTGTTGACAGAGGCATATATGTGCCCTCTGCCAAGGATTCAAAAATCTGGAAAGTCAAATGCATGGTAGATATTGTAAACTTTGGGTGTTAAATGAAGTAAAATTTTCTGAATTTGATTACTGTGTACATGAGTACTTTTGTCGTTCAGTTTCATGCTAAACTTGTCTTCCTAGGTTGGACGTGAGAGGTACTCGGCTTTCTGTCTCATGCAAAAATATGTGGACTTGGAATATTTGGGAACTAAGCTGCAGATAATATCTGCATGTGCACTTGATCATGTAAAGGGTTTCATCATTATTGAAGCTGAGAAGCAAAATGATATCTATGAGGTGCTCTTCTTGCTCTTGTTCTAGTATCTTATATTACTTGGGGGGTTGAGATGTTGTTCAACTTGATCTTTTTCTTAATCCTAGTTCCTTGTCACATGCCTGTGCAGTACATACATCTATATGCATGTATCTTTATTCTGTGTATAGTGTATACACACACACACATGTGTAGCCACTTGTATGATTGAGCTTATAATGTCTGATGCCCTTCTGAATTCTGAAAATACAGGCATGCAAAGGGCTTTCCACCATATATTCAAGTAGAGTGGCAGCTGTTCCAAGTAATGAAATCTCTCGTTTACTATCAATCAGGAGCAAGTCAAGTGGTATATCTGAGGGCATGTGGGTCCGTGTGAAGAATGGGAAGTACAAAGGTGATCTTGCACAGGTACGATGTTGTTCCTCTGTTTACTAGTTGATTTCTCTTGGCTAATATCTTGGTACATGTATTTGAGATTGCAATTGTTATCTCTAAGTAAATTTTATCTGATAAGTTTGTGCATTCCGATGCTGCTTATAGGTTGTAGCAGTTAATGATGTCCGGAAGAAAGTCACTGTGAAATTGGTTCCAAGGATAGATTTGAAAGCAATGGCTGACAAATTTGTAAGAATATTTTTTCCGTATTACATTTGTGCATGGAGGTGTTCTGTCTTTTTAACCTCAATCTGTTTGGATACACATGTTTATGTGTCTATACATGCATATATGTTTATGTTGGGAATTGAAGTGTCATGATTAGTCCATATCCTGACTAAATTCTACTGATTCCCCAGTACATTGATAGTTTTCTGGATGTTAATGAACAGAATTTTTCTTGGTCTATCCAATCTCTTTAATTTTCCTGAAGCCTGTTCTGCCTTTTCCTTAATTTTTAGTTGAGTTCACCAGAAACGAATGGTGGATATGCACCAATATCAATGAGTTACTGTTCATTCTCTGATGGCCAATCCATAACTCCGTTTGTCATCTCTTACCTCTGTTTTCCTTTGGTTGAAACAAAAGAGCCCTTAGTTCAATCTAGAAACCAATAATACTCAGTTTTATGATTTGAATAAGCTGCTAGTTGCTCTCTGTAATATGATATTTGAACATACTCCACTGTTTTCCTAACTTAAATTTCTTGTATAAATATTCTTCTTGTAATCTTTTTGTTTTCCCTTTTTTCTTTGGTGGGGACAGGGGGTCAAGGGGTTTGGTAACCAACTTACTTCTTGTCTTTATTGTGCAGTTACCCTGATTCCTTGTTGTCATAGGGAATAATGTATTATCTCATTAAACCACTTAAGTCAATTCTGATTCTTGAGACTGTGATGTGACTATAATAAAGGTCTATGTTGTCATGTGTGCCTGTGTATGTATAGGGTGGAGGAGTTAGTACTAAGAGGAATGCCATCCCTGCACAGAGACTGATCAGCTCTAGCGAGCTTGAGTAATTTTCTGTACACCCATTCTTTGCATTCCATTTCATTGTTTTCCTGGTTTATATTATTTGTTTTATGGTACACATTCAGGGAGTTCCGTCCTCTTATCCAATTTCGCCGAGACCGTGAAACTAACCAAATGTTTGAGATTCTTGATGGGATGATGCTGAAGGATGGTTATTTGTACAAAAAAGTATCCATTGACTCCTTGAGCTTGTGGGGTGTAATGCCTACTGAAGATGAACTCTTGAAGTTTGAGCCTTCAAAGAAGGATGAATCTACTGATGTTCATTGGCTTTCCCAACTTTTTGGTGAAAAAAAGAAAAAGGAAGTTGAAACTGTTAAGCAGGATAAAGGGAATGGGAAATCAGAGGGCTCCTCTAGTGCTAGCGCGGGGAATAATTTTGAAGTGCATGATCTAGTATTTTTCGGGTATGTCTAGTTGCCTATCCTGTTGTGCTGTGGGTTCGAACAACTGCCTCTGTTGACATGCTTAAACTCCAAATTTTTGTGGCAGTCGAAAGGATTTTGGTGTTGTTATTGGTTCAGAGAAGGATGATAGTGTCAAGGTGTGAACATCATATGAATCATTAATCAATGTTTATCATGAGCTCTCTCTCTCTCTCTCTTGCCTTTTGTGTTTTTTTTTATGAGATCTTTCTTGTTTCAGGTCATGAAAGAAGGCACAGAAGGACCATCAGTGGTTACTGTTAAACAAAATGAACTGAAAAGTGCATCTTTTGATAAGAAATTGTTCACGGTGTTGGATCAGCACTCAAATACCTTATCAGTCAATGACCATGTCCGGGTTATGGATGGTCCACTGAAGGTTTAGTTGCATTTTCTAGTTAGAACCTCCAGATGTTTCTATTTGTATGAGTTCTATCATCTATGAAGCTTACATGGGATTGTATATTAAATAACTTGCAGGAAAGACAAGGAATTGTTAAAAAAATCTACAAAGGGATACTGTTTTTATGTGATGAAAGCGAACAGGAGAATAATGGTTATATATGCGTCAAAGCCCAACTGTGCGAGAAAGTCAATCTTACTGGTGATGCATCCAATGAGAAGGTTTGCATATACACAGTGGCGAAATGTGATTTCTGTCTGCTTATACTTGACTTTTCTTACAGTCTTTTATTTATCTCACTTATATTTTCTTTCCTTAATTTATTTTTAGTGTGGTGAGCCAGGGCCATCGGGTTTTGCAGATTTATCGTCATCGCCAAAATCACCTTTATCTCCTGACAAGTCTTGGAAAGAGAGGGATAATAAAAGCAACTGTATGTTTTAACATAACCTATGCATATTGCTTTAGGCTTCTTTGAGGTTGTAATTTCTTCTACTCTTTACGGTGGCTCTTATCCTCTTAACAATGCAGTTACACATGACGATAATGGGATGTTCTCTGTTGGCCAGTCATTAAGAATCTGTGTTGGCCCCTTAAAGGGTTACCTTTGTCGAGTGTTGGCTGTTCGTCGTTCTGATGTCACTGTGAAGCTGGATTCTCAGCAGAAGATTCTTACTGGTATGCTGCTGAAAACTCAGTTCTTGTTAGCGACGTATGGCACAATTCTTTAGCTTAAAACTATCTCTTGTACATCTGTAGTGAAATCTGAGCATTTGTCTGAAGTTCGTGGAAAGAATGCTTTCGCTCAGAGGTACTTAATGTATCACTATTCACTTCAAATAATTTCCTGTTTTGCTCTAGTGGTTATGGTTTTTGATACTTTCTGAATATTAATTTCTGTTTTGATGCTCTGCAGTGAGGAATCTGGGTCTGTAAAACCATTTGATTTTCTTGGATCACAGGATGGTGCAAGAGGTAGGAATCCATTTTATGGTCTTAAATCGCTTCTACACTTGCTTATCCTTTTCTTTACCTGTCAAATTATCTTCTTCATTTTTGCCGTTTTCCACCTTTTTGTCCATTGGAATAAACTACCTACATGTTTTAGACTGGATGGATGGGGCAGTATTGTCAACAGAGGGTGATAAATGGAATGCAGGTGTATCTACAGAAAGGTAGATTGCGCAACTGATGCCTATTTTTTATTTCTGATTTTTATGTTATATCTATGCATATCTTGTTTTGGACGTGCATATCTTGTTTCTCAAAATTGTGTTTCAGAAAGCTTGTAATCGTTTTATTCTTTAATTTAGAATCTTGGGTATATCTTGCCGTTTCAGCTTTGCTTAAGATTGTGACCTATTCTCTTTAAGCTGAAGATTTTTCAGTGATTTGATTCACTTTATGGTTATATTATGGTTAGGACTGAGCATAGGCTTTGACACAAAGTACTCTGTTATCAGCATCAATCATTGTATAGAGTAATACTTGTGTTGAATAGGAGGGTACATGTTCTCACATCTACGTGTACAAGAAATAAGTGACCTACATTCTACCAGAAAACTTCTAGGAAAAGGTCTATGCAGATATGTTTTCGATTTTGTTGAGAAATGTCTAAGTGGAGTTAATGGATGGGGAAAATGAAGAGCCAGGCTATTGTCATAACTGTGGAACTTATAGAGGATAAGCTTTTTGGACCATCATGGATGCAACTAAGTTAGAAATGATTTTATGTGCATTTTATTAAATTTGCGCAGGAAACTTCTGAAAGGTTTGCCTTTGTGGTTGTTATCGGTTTTCTGAATGGCCTACAATGTCCATATGTGCATTACACAAGCTCCTGCAACGATCTAATCACGACAGCATTTCTTTGCAGGACTTCTTGGTCTTCGTTTCCTTCATCAAGCTTCTCGGTTAGATAGAGTATCTGTATTTTGCTATTATATGGAGTATCCATTTGATTGAGTATATTGATTAGCTTTGCATTTTTTCAGCTTCCAAAGGAATCTGATTCTGGTGATCCTGTGGATGATGATGCTAAGAAAGGTATTTGTTTAATGTCTATGGTCAAGTTAATTGCTAGTTTTGGTTCAATCAATTTTATATAAAATGCTAATAAGAACTGGTCGTCCAGTAGAAGCACCTCAATTTCTCTACGGGAATGATTACAGAAGATTGACAATTTTTTTGTGCATGGGAGCTTAGTAAATGCGGGACATTTTCTAGATAACAAAAACTACTTTGAACTTTGGTAGTTATTGCTGTTTTTTCCCTTGCCTTTTCCATTGGTGAGTTGTATAATACCACAATTCCAAATATAACGAAAAGAAAATTCTAAAATGTTTCTGTTACACTGAAAAAGTTCATTTGTTTGCCTAACTCCAAATGGTGTCTATGTGAGCCCATGCACTTGCCCTATGCACTAGTTCATTATGTTCAGGGCTGGTGTCCCTTCAACGTCCTTAAGGTAGTGTTTTTTATTTTTCATCCTCTCAGAAGTTGTGTAACTTGTGTTTTGAGCTTAAGGTTGCTTCCTTCACTCTGCATCCTAGTCGAAGTTGCCAAATGTGCTTAATGTGAGTCCGGTTTGTGAATTAGATTCTTTTAACTCACTCTGCGTATAATCCAGGAGCAGGAGATTCTTCTTGGCAAATAAAAGCGACTCCAGATCAGAATTCATCATGGGGTGCAGCTGCAGCCAGCCAAAATATGGTTTCTGAGATTGGGCAACTTAGTGGCTGGGGAACCAGTGATGGATGGGGCAAACCAATTGAGACTCAACAGAACAATTCTGGTGATACACAAAAAGATGATTCTTGGGGCAGAGCTGCTGAAAAGTGGAGTGCTGGTGGTGATACTTCTGGAAGCAAAGCAGCCTGGGGCCAATCTGGAGTGTCATCAGGGAAACAGACTGGTGGTTGGGCTAATGCAGGTGGAGATCTTGATCAACCGGAAGCAAGCACCTGGAAGAATGACTCTGTTGCATCAAGTAAATCAAAAGGAGGCACCTGGCAGGGCACTGCTGTTGCGGACCAAACTCAGAGGGAAAACTGGGGTAACAAGAAAAATGATGGCGGTTCAGAAGGTTGGGGAAAGCGTGTGACTACTTGGGGCAAAGGAACGGAGTCCCAATTAAAAGGCACTGATGAGAATGAAAGTGGGAAATGGGGTAATGCAGGTGGTGCCTTGTCTCAAGTGGATGTGGAAGCAGGTGGCTGGACAAAGTCTGCTGATACGCATGATAGTCAGACTAAAAACTGGGATGCTAAAAGTGCCGGTCAAGATGCAACTGGTAGTGGCCAGACTGACAGTTGGAGTAAACTAAAGTCTGTGGAAGCTGACTGTGGACCTTCATGGAAGAAGCAGGATGGTAAATCTTGGGGGAAACCGGATGGTGGATCATCTTGGGGAGGTGAGTCATCATGGAATACATCAGCTTGTAAGTCTGCTTGGGGTAAACAACCTGATGCGGGTGGAGATGACAAGCTGAAAGGTTGGAAGGATCAGAATGACCATTCTGGGAACACTGATGGCCCAGGGGGGGATCAAGGATTTGGTGGCTGGAAGAAAGGTGGGATGGGAAACAGAGATAATGTATACCAAGAAGTGGGTTGGGGTAGGTCTAGACCATTTGATTCAGGCCGTGGTTCGGGCGGGAGAAGAGGAAGAGGAGAGGGCCGAGGAGGAAGGGGTCATTATGGTAAGGGAAGATCTTTTGATCAGGGGCAATCAACTAGTTGGAACAAGGAAGATCAGTATAGCGGTCCAGGTGATGCTAGGAAAAATTCAAGTTGGGGTAGTGATCAAGCAGGTGGTTGGGGCGATTCTATGGCCAATGAGGGTGGCAAGAAAAATGATGCTTGGGGTAAAGCAAATGCTTCTGGCAAGGAAGAGAAATCGACATGGAACCAAGGATGTGATGCGAATAAAGATGATGATACAGGGCATGGTTGGGGTAATGCAAATCCTAACTGGGGTAGTAAGTCTGGTGGTTGGAACATTTCGAAAGGTGCAGACAGTAGCAATTCATCTGGTTGGGGTAAATCATCAACTACAAATGAACAAGCTAGTGCAGGTAGTAATGGCCAGGATAGTTGGGACAAGGAAAAGAAGTCAAATGAAGGTAATAAGTCTTCCTGGAATGCTGCAACCACTTCCTTGGATGGGAACCAATCGTCTGATTGGAGCAAAGGAGGCAACTGGGGCAGTTTGAAAGCTTCTGAGGAGGAAAGTAAGTCTGGTGGTTGGAACACTTCGAAAGGCGCGAACAGTAGCAATTCATCTGGTTGGGGTAAATCAACTGCAAATGAACAAGCTGGTGCAGCTAGTAATAATAGCCAGGATAGTTGGGACAAAGAAAAGAAGCTAAATGAAGATAACAAGTCTTCCTGGAATGCTGCAACCACTTCCTTGGATGGGAACCAGTCTGATTGGAGCAAAGGAGGCAACTGGGGCAAGTCTAAAGCTTCTGAGGACAGTGGTTGGAATCAGATTTCTGCAGGCAGTGGAAAAGATGGGCTTGGTAGTTCGTGGAAGGATGAAAAGAATGTTAATGGTGGTTCATCAACAGGATGGGGTCAGAGTAATTGGTTGAAAAGTGAAACTGGAGGGAATCAGGACTCTACTTGGAGTAACAAAAGCAATTGGAACTTGGGAAAGGGTTTTGGTGAGAACAGCAATCAAAATGACACTTCTAGTGATGGTGGACGAGGTGGAAGCTGGAGAGGAGGCAGGGGAGGGAGAGGTGACCGTGGTGGCTTCCGAGGTAGGGGTGGGTCGGATCGTGGTGGTTTTGGAGGTAGAGGTGGCTCTGGCAGGGGCCATTTTGGAGGTAGAGGAGGATCTGACAGGGGAGGGTTTGGTGGTAGTGGTGGATCTGAAAGGGAGGGATTTCGTGGTAGGGGTGGTTTTAGAGGCAGAGGACGTGGCGATTGGAATAACAGAGGTGATGATTCAAATGTGGATAAATCCTATAGCTGGAATAAAGGTTCAAACAATGATGCTGAGGGATGGAAAAGTTCTGGCAGTTGGGGTGGTTGGAACCAGAGAGACAGTGAGAACAATCTGCATCAGAGTTGGAGTGCTCAAAAAGGTGATGCATCCCAGGGGGGCAGTTGGAACCGGGGAGCCAATGACAACAATCAGCATCAGGGTTGGAGCTCAAGTTGGAATCAACCAAAAGGGGATGCATCCAGTTCAGTGAATGCCCGGGCTGGAGGGTGGAGCACATCGAATGATTCTAACAAAGATGCTGGTCAAAGAGACACTGGAGCCAGTGGTTGGGGATCATCTATTAGTTCTGCAACGGAAGTATCAACTGGTTGGAAAAAACCAGAAATAGGTGGCTGCAATTACAAGTCTGACTGGAACCATGGAACTGCTTCGAACAACCCTGGGAATCAAAATACATCTGGTCCTACAGAAATGGGGAAATCAAAAGAATCTTGTAAAGTTGAAGGAACTGCTGATGCGTGGGAGAAACCAGCAGCAAGCCCCTGCGAAGCTGCCCCAGGAAATAGGAACATATCTGAGAACTGGAAGAAATCAGAAAATCCTGATGGTCTGCAGGCTAGTGCGTCTAGTAAGGATGAAGGACCTTCTGATTCATGGGCTAAGGCTGCAACAAGCTCCTGGGGTGATGGAAGCGGCAAAGCAGGGTGGTGAGAACTTCTAGAGGTAATTATTAATGCCTGTAAGTTATGCTCTTTTTTGCTTTTCATTTTTAGCTTAAAATATGCTGTTTGCTGATCTTTGGACTTCAGCTGGTCCCCTTCTGAATCACATATTTACAATGGTGTGCGACTATTCACAACACCTCCTTTATGCGGAATTTCTTATTTAAAGAAATTGATCTGACATCCCTTCTAATTGAAGAAATAAATTTGAAGTAGTCAGAAGCATATAATGCATCTGGGTCCTAAAAACAGGTTGAGTTTTCTTTGTCTTCATTGTAATTAATAGTTCTTTGTTCAGCTTCTTATATTTGGTTTCTCAAAGTAGTGTTAGGGCCGTGAATTGGTCGGTCAAGTATTTATATTCCTCATTCCTGTATGTTGTAAACGAGTGTTTAGAATTTTAAATATTCAGTTTTGTGGTTAGATTCAGCAAGTTTACATTGTACTGCATGTTGAACTCTTTAAGGTGTTAATTGCCAATTGAGTTTTCTGGGAAATTTTTTTGGAGAAGGAAGTTAGATCTAAATCATTTGGTGGTCAGCAGTATCCACTTCCTGAAGCACCTCAAACCCGATACCAGCAATGTATTGATTGCTTTCTTGCTGTTCAAATTTATGTACACACACGCACACATGCACACACACACACACACACACATATATATATCCTAATATTGTATTCTTCACTCAAGAGGATAATACCAAAATGCCAATTGTTCTTGGTTTCTATTTGTATTATGCTTTTCTGAATGCAGTCATATTTGCTAGTTTATTATGCTTTTCTGAATGCAGTCATATTTGCTAGTTACTTTTCATCTATTGTTCTGCATGGGATGTTCTTCTCTAGCATATGCACACATGTTCCTCAAAAGTGCTGTTTTCTGTTGACATATTTATTGTTTTATATCTACAATTTGAGTCATCGTTGACTTGGTGAAGTCATCTTGAGTTTGCCGTTTATCTTGAGAATGTCCGGTGGTTGAGTTGGAGCTAAAAATTTATGAATGACGCGTTGTGTTTCCATTTTGCTGCAGCTGTTGATTCTGGCTGAGTGGTGAATATATATCATTGCAGGCTCGTGGAAAATACTGCTGCACCGCCCACTTTTAATAGATTAGTTTTTGCGTGTTGGAATTGACAAACTTAAGTTTACTTGAGCCTTTGAAGAATTTGAACTAAAACAAGAAATCTCATGATGATGGTAACAGGGAAAATTCAGCGAGGTTTTTTGGTTGGTGATATGAACCCTGTTGTTAGGAAGGCTAAACGTTTATGTGACATGTTATCTTATGCTTGCTATCTGCATCTGCATGGTTTTTTTACTGGTTCTTAGCTGCTTATTTCCTGATTCTTGGAATGGGCCAAATGTGACTTGTTTGAGTAGATCATTTCATGTTGTGATTTTCTATAATTTTGAATTAATTAATGTTATCAATTATTTAAACTAAGCGGTGCTCCACTAAGTGAAAAATATTATTATTACTAGGAAGCATAATTACTTCAAATATGTTTCTTATGTAGTACAAATAAATAGAACAAATTTATAATAATTTAGGATATTTATTTATAGATGAAATATGCCGGCGGCTTTATAATTTCGATTTCTATTTCGATATTTATATGGTCAAAGGTTGTGAGTTTGTGGCTATGTCTTGTGACTTTGAATTATTCATGTATTTAATTGTATATTAGATCTATATATATAAATAATGATCCTTAGTTATTGGTTATTGAGAATTAATTTTAAAAAAAAGATGTCCAAATACACTTTTTATCATGTTTAAGGGTAAACTAGAATGGATTTCTCTAAAATTTGTTGTAATTATAATTATTATTTTGGATCTCATTTACTTTGATTTATAAGTCTATATAAGAAAATTGATATAGGTTAATATAGTGTTTATTTTGTTGTATGGAGGGTCGGTATAAAATTAAAGTCTTGTATTATTGTTATACTTAAATAATTAATACCATCTTGGGAGGTGGCATATAATTAGTCCCAATGTTGTATCAAATGTGAATGACCTTTGTACCTTTTTAAATTTGATTTATTATTATTATTATTATTATTATTATTATTTTGTTTATTAAATTTTGTAAACAAGGACTGGAAGGTAATTTTTTCTATCAAAAGCATTGGATACATATCAATAAATACTTGATTAATCATATAGTGTTTTTTGTTTATCATTCATTTAGTACAATTCTCGAAGTAAACGAGACATTGCTGTTTTAAAAAATTATAAGATAATAATGATTGTCTAATAAATATTTTTTGTGAGGATAATTATCAGATGATATTTATAATTTTTTAAATAATGAGAAGGTATTTGTAACGACCGCAAATTGTAATTTTATCTTATATTTTTTAATTAATAAAAAGGCTTTTGGGTTATTTCAAATTACGTATTAGCCCATTCATTTGTGTGCAAAATGCAAATAGCCCAAGATCAAAGACTTAGACCAGTGTACTACTGTCGTCTGCTATTCTAATCTCCCAGTCCCAGTCCCAGTCCCAGGACCTGAAAAGACAAGGAAAAGAAAAAGAAAAAGAAGCCCTAATCCTCCTCCCTCGCCCTCACTTTCTCGTCGACTCGGCGCTCTCAACTCACCATATACACCACTTCTTCTCCATCTCTACTCCCTCACCCGTTGCTTCCACTCCCTGATTTCCCCACTCTAACTAAGCTTGAGTTCACAGCCTACCCGATTCCAGCTGGGTTCGCCGGAGCTCTGGTCAACTCCGGCGGATTTGTACTATATATGTCTGATTCATGCTTCTGATTTTCCGGATTTTCGGTTGACGTCCCTTTTCAGGTCTTTTTCGTTTCCTTTACTTGTTTTTTGTGTTTCACGCGCTCGGACAGAGTAGCACGGGTATATTGCTTGCTTTTTTAATGTGTGATACACAAGTTTTGCTATGTTCTTACGTGTTGATTTATCGTGCTATTTAGTTTTAACGTTGGAGTCCTCAAAGTTGTCTATCGGCTGCTTTCATTGGAACTGTGTTGGGAGCTAATGGAAGAGCAGGTAAAATCAGAATTGAGGGCAACTGGGCGATTAGAGTAGTGTGTTGGTGTTTTTGCTGTTCTGTATTTTGAGGTTTCTTTTTCTTTTTTGGGCGAGAACAACAATGTTAAACAAGATAATGAAAAGAGGGCAGCGAAAGCCCTCCAAATCTGAAGCAATTGAGCCTCCAGTGCACACTACATCAGCCCCCAATGTGACTGTCAATCATGCATCAAGGTTGGCTGTTGCGACACCACAACCTGTGACTCTTGCAACTGTCCAACAAAACCATGGGACAGTTGAGGTCTTGCCGATGTTGAGGGATGTCCCAATGTCTGAACGGCATAATGTATTCATCAGGAAACTTCAAATCTGTTGTTTTCTTTTTGATTTCTCTGATACAATGAAGTCCATACGTGAGAAGGAGATCAAGAGGCAAACCCTAGCAGAGCTTGTTGACTTGGTCCAGTCAGGCTCATTTAAAATGAATGAGATAATGCAGGAGGAGTTGATCAAGATGATATCTGTGAATATTTTTCGGTGCTTGCCACCTGCATCACATGAGAATACTGGTTCGGAGGGTGGAGAGCTTGAGGAAGATGAGATGTTCATGGACCCGGCCTGGCCTCACTTGCAGCTTGTATATGATATACTTCTAAAATATGTGGTGTCATCAGAGACGGACACCAAAATTGCAAAGAGATATCTCGATCACTCATTTGTACTGAAATTGCTTGATTTGTTTGATTCTGAGGACATGAGAGAGCGGGAGTATCTGAAGACAATTCTTCATCGGATATATGGAAGATTTATGGTTCATCGACCCTTTATAAGGAATGCAATAAATAACATCTTTTATCGGTTTATATTTGAGACAGAGAGGTATAATGGAATCGCTGAGCTATTGGAGATTCTTGGAAGTATAATAAATGGGTTTGCACTTCCAATGAAAGAAGAGCACAAATTGTTTCTTGTACGAGCACTTATTCCACTGCACAAGCCTAAATGTGTCTCATCATACCATCAGCAGTTGTCCTATTGTATAACACAGTTCGTTGAGAAAGATTACAGGTTGGCAGATACTGTCATTAGGGGGGTGCTGAAGTATTGGCCTGTTACAAACTGCGGGAAGGAGGTCCTCTTCCTCGGAGAACTGGAAGAGGTTTTGGAGGTTACACAGTCTGCAGAGTTTCAGCGCTGCATGGTTCCTCTATTCAGACAAATTGGACGAAGCCTCAACAGTCCACATTTCCAGGTCGAAAATCCTCATTCTTTGGTACTGTTTACCTTATTGAGGACAGTCTTTGAAAATGGATTCTTTGTGGAATGTAATGTGTCAATTCCATAAAAATATGTTTGCTTCTTCTAGAGCTTCCCAAAGTTTGATCTGTGTTATCCTTTGAGTAACACACTTGATGATACACCATAGAGAAATGCTGAAGGATATATATGATAATTATCAAGTTTTGCATCTAAAACTTAAATTGAAGGGGAAAAGCTAAATATCCCATCTTCGTAAAGAATTTGTCTTGTATCTTTTACCCCCATTATAGATTAAGCACACATCCGTCCATCCATACTGGACAATCTTTGTGCTGATTAGCAACCTGAAAGACCAGATTATATATGTGTTCTCTATGTACATGTATTTACTTTGTCATTCTTTCTTTTGTCAGTTTATGAAATAAAATAAGCTTCACTGTGCCACGCATTTATTTTGATAGAAATAAGGTTTTAGTTTCTTATTCTATATTGTATTTTCAACTCAAAAGTTCCGTAGTCAGGATTGCTTGTAGGAGTACACAATTATTGGCCTGCATCGTATCTTTCATTTGTCCTAGTCTGGGATGATTATGTCAAGAAAAAATTGTGTTATAGAGATTGGTACAAATGAGTTGCATTTATCTTTTTATCTCATAGGAGTCTATCAATCCTTCATGTAAAGACATGCAAGCTAAGAGTCTTGCAGTTTGAGTTGATCTATTGGGTGGTTAGCTGCAAGATACATTTTGGTGTGCCCCCAAGTATTTTGATGATATGTAATTCCTGATAATCAGTTGTAGAAGTTCTTTATTTATATAATTACTTTATGACACGACTTTCTGATTCTATTGATTTGATTTGGGTTCTGAAGTTATGGAGGACCTTCATGTTTTAGGATGAAACTGTTGGTATTTTGATTTTTCTATTCGTCTTCTTTTTTCTGTTAAATTTTTGAAATGAAAGGAATGGACGAGTATTATTTATGGAGTAGTCATGAACGTGATTTCTTGCTTTTCTTCTAAGGCAGTAATTAGTTGTTGCTTTATGTGCCCTCATCTTAGAATGTACTACTATTTGCTAGCCTTTTTTATTCTTTTGATATTATAATTGAATTGGCCGTATAGAACTTTCTTTAGGCCCAAGGTTCATATTTATAATTGCTTAAAATAAATGAGCTCAAAGTGCTGCAGGCAATGAATCTTAGTAGGACTCTGAGCTGTCTCAATATTGTAGGACTTGGGAGTGACCTTCTTGTCCACCTGTCATCTAAACCTCCCATATAAATAGTTGGACTTGGAAATACATCACTCAATTTGTGAGCAATCTAAGTGGAAAACCTTTGGCTCCAGAAGCTCAATCATATCTATTTTCTGATGTGTAAACAGGTTATTAGTAAAAATCAGTCGGTAATTCTAGATTTCATAAAGGATGTTTCTAAGTACGTTTTACTGTAGGAATAAAATTTTAAAATACTTTACTATGTCTATCATTTATGCTATTTGAATTAGCAAAGATGAATCTTATCTATGTACTTATATGCTTGAGTGGTGTGAGGCTGTCAATAAATTGCATCTATTTCTGTTAGATGGAAACTAGGATCCTCCGGAAAGGGGTTAAAGTAATAACCCTAGTGTTGGAGTAACAGCCTCCAGGTATATATGGTTGGGAACTGAGTCCTGACTTAAGCAGTGGGATGAGCTTGGCTTCAGATCGTCCATACTAGGTTAAAAGTGAGATGAGTTAACAGAATCTGAAGAATCATTTCCTTTATTTTAGTCTGAGCTCACCCTGGGAGAGTTTCTGTTGCTGAATCAATCTGAAGAATGTCTAGGTATTTTGAAACTTAATCCAAAACTTAGATTTTTATTTTTACTGAGTGAGTAGCGCACAATTTTGTTATGTCAAGGCTGCTAGATAAGATTTATGTAGAATTCAGTAGAACTGGTATTTTACCACTTTTAATGTCGATATTTGCAAGACTTACTGAAATAGGAACTTGAAAATTCTTTACATAACTCATTGATGAATAAGAATGCTGTAAAAACAGCACCTTATGGGTATAGTTGTCATCACTTAACTGGGCATTACAATAGGTTGTTGAAGGTGAATTTTAGATGGATCACTGGAATATAAGTTTAGCCTATAATCAACATTGGAGACAACAACAAACAATTAGCTGTTGAACAGGGTTATTTATTAGATACTGTGGTATGAATACGAGTATTGTAAGTTGCTAGATGTTAACAGAGAGAATTTTGATTTTGAAGCTAACAATTATTGATATGCATGAAATTTGTGCTCTGGAGGAATGCTAGAGAAGAATGGGAACACAAATAGGTGAACTTCATGTTGGAATGATAGTAGAATTATTCTGTAGCAATGTGCTTGGTGTGGTGATGAGTGCCTTGTGGATCAATTCTGCAACCTTTATATTGGTACTGTTGATATTAATGTAGGAAAGAGAAAATTCCATTTACTTGAAAGTTTACCTTAGCAGGAATCCACTGTAGAAAAATATATAAATGGAGAATTGGGATAGAAACAAGGCAACAAGCCAATATGATTAATTGAGGAAAGGTAAATATCAGAGTGTTTCAGTTAAATCTTAGAATAACATGACTTAAATAATATGATGATAATCTTAAGTCAGGGCCTGTTTTAGGAGTGACATTTCGAAGTCTGAGAACAAGTAACATGCTATGTTGTGTTCCATTCTCGGAATTTTTTGCAGGGTTCGCTATTATGTTTGTTCTGAAGTATGCTATGAAATTCCTTCTAGATTGTCAGTTTGATAATTTTTGGTGGAGTCAAATGAATTATTTTGTAATACATTTATGTTGGAGGCAGGGTGCGCTGCTTCTTTGCTATGATGAGCTGGGAAAATGGTGTGACTGATCTTATATGAGTGATTTGTTTATACTGGCACATTCTGAAGCCTGTAGTTTTGGCCTTATATCCCCTTCTATATTGCCCTTTTCCTTTAAGAAAAGCCTGTGGTCGGACATTATTACATAAGATATAGAGTCATTGCTAATTCTTCTCAAATTTAAGTTTCTCTGGTATACACTGTAAAGTTGTTGATTAGACTTTGGATTCTGAATTCTATCCAGCAATTTAATTTACTGTCTGTGCAAGCTGGATGCTGTTGAAAATTTTGTTTTATTAGGAGTGGTTTTCACTTTCTAGTTTATCCTTTCCCATGTGACAGGTAGCTGAGCGGGCTCTCTTCTGGTGGAACAATGAGCACATAGTAGGCCTGATTGCAGATAATCGACGTGTTATTTTACCAATCATATTTGATGCACTAGAAAAAAATATAAGAGGTCACTGGAACCAAGCAATTGTTGGTTTGAGCTCCAATGTCCGAAGAATGTTCCTGGATATGGACAGTGAGCTGTTTGAAGAATGTCAGAGACAACATGAGGAAAGGGAAGCAAAGGCTGGAGAAGTAGAAGAGCAACGTGAGTTAACTTGGAAGAAACTGGAGGAGGTTGCTTCTCAGGGTACTGGTGAAGACAACATGGTTATTGTTTAGTGATTTTGAAGTGGATATTAAGAACATATAACTGATAGGGACGTAACTTTTGGAGTCGGCAAAACTCTAAAGATCATCCCAAGGTAAAACGCATGAAGACTTTTTGCTATCTTCCTCTTTGGCTGCTTGGTTATAACCCCTAAAGAAACAGAAACAACTTTCGGAAAAGCAAATTAAGTCGAAGCAGAGGAAGAGGCCGCGAAAAGGGAGGTAATAGTACTGTTAAAATTTTTGTTTCACGCTATGCCTTTCTTTTGTGGTTCTATACTATTTTCCATCATTTCATTAAGATCTTTCATCGTAAGAAGTGATGCACCTGTTGTTGTAATCTCTCATTATTTTATGGTTGAAAGTTTTTGGAAGGTTTCCCCGTTTTTCACAAAACAAAGGAAGTTAGGCGGAAAAAACCAAGCATTGTGTTTATTGATCAAGATTGTTCTTGGTGCTTTGTGAATATTCATTCTATTTGTTCCCTTTCTTAGTTGGCTGCTGAAGTTGATTGGAGTTCCTCGTTAAAGTTTGTTTTTCTATTATTCAATTCATAACTCGGTAAACTCTTTATTTTCAATTGAAGTCAATTACCTTCTTACAGAAGATTGACTGCTGTTCAATGGTGTGGTTACGAAAGGGTATTGAATAAGAGTTGGTTTTTAGCTGTCCCCAAGATGAGCTCAACATGCACATCTACGGTTTTGTTTGCTATCTGTGTCAGCTATGTATGATTCCTCGATTCATCGCTAAGCCGGCAGGCCGTTTGATAATCGTATGGGTGGATTGAATGTGTTGCACAGGTCCTCATGGTTATATTGAGAATTTCAAATTTCAACCATACAAATCCAATAAAAAGAAGGGTATCTTACAACAACCTTTCCTGATATTTGATATAATTATGAATATTCCTTCGTTATTTGAAAAATTGCAAATATCTCTATGTTTGATAAAATTATGTCTTCTTTGATAGATATATGAAATAGTTAACCATGCTCTTATTGAATTGATTGTTTTTTTTGAAAAAAAGTTTAAATTTGTAAAAAAAATTGGCTGGGGTGGATGAAAGAATTTTAAAAATTATCCACTTAGTCATTAAAAAATAAGAAAATTTTATGAAATAAATAAATAATTTTTAGTTTATAAGAATATTTTGGTCAGTTTATCATAAAAAATGAATGGAAATCTAATGGAGATTAACAAAATGAATTAGTCGTTAGACGCCGTTAAAATTAAAGAGTATTAATAATTTTTTAAACAATGAGGGGTATGTTAAATTTCAAAAGTGGTCGCAATTTATCCTAAATAGAAATGGCATTTGGGGATTGCCTAAAATAACGACTTTTTTTGCCAGAATTAATTAACAGGGATTTCCATAACAGTGAAATTATTTAAGAACTTTGGACTGGTGAAGTTATTTGGTGGATGAACGTAGGATTCATAAGCTTTTTCTGTTATAAATGAGTTAAAATAAGATTTGTGATCTACTGTTTTTGATCCGTTTGAAGTAAATCTACTAAAATCAAATGCATCAGCTTTGGCAACTTGCTTATAAAATTGTACATATTTTGAGTTTTTCTCTATTTTCCTATTTGTTTTTTTCCAAACACTTTTCACTATAATCTTTTCTCAGTATAAAAGCAGAATCTTTTTTATAAATTTGATGATTGTCTAATGATTGTTTCTATGCTCAAAAGTGGGTCATCAAGTTATAGATTAGGCCCACCAATTACCATCATACAACACAATTGGACCTTCCCTGATTGGTTAGGATTTAGACCAAAATTTCCTAACATTTTCCTTTTTCCAGTTTCTTTAATAGCCATAGAAGGAATAAGGGTAAGGGCAATCAATCATTCAAGCCACCACCATCCGCATCGCCATGGTTGGTAGTAACATACAAGATTAGAATAATTAGGAAAGACAAAAACACAGCGTTTGGTGGTGATGTCTCTTTTACGGCAGCCCCCCCTGCAAATATCATTCCGAAGTAGTCACCATCCCCGCGACTACCACCACCACTGCTGCCGCCACTTGCTCCGGTGGAGGTCGTCCCACCCCCGGATGACATGCTGATGCTGTTGTCCCTGCATTCAAATCAATATATCGAGTTAGAGAGTTAGAAACGCTTGCTCCATCACATTGAATCGCATAGCATGCATCTAAAATCCATGGATTGATTGTTCATGCAGAAGGGAAATAGTCAGTATAACATCATTAGTCGTCCGCAAGGGCAACATAATTTTCTCTTTATTTTGATATTTTTAATAAAATTCAACTAAGAACAGTTAAATTTATGGTACATGAATGATTGTGACTGTCCGGCAAAAATCGAAACCTTATGCGAATTATAGGTCTTGTAGGAGATATGTACTCAAATTACAAGGGGCAATACCTATGAAAACTAAAAAGAGATGATAGTGGGGAGAGATAGGGAACACATAGGTTCATTATTTCTATCCAATCTTGGTATCAATTTGGTGTGGTCACATCCAATCTTATGACTCCTTGTGGTAGTTTGATGCAATATGATGATTCCATTTCAGTGGTTGAGATAAATCCAAATCAACAACTCCAAGTTTGATGCATGAATTAAGTCGAAACAATGATCGATTTATCACGACAATAAGATGAAAAAAACATACAAAAAGGGTGACAGCTAGTTTTCGTTTATCATAGACGTAATATTTCTCTCATGCATTCGCCTATCACCATCTCTAGGGTTTTTGTTCATTGGCACATGTTGAACCCCAGCGCACGTCTCGACTATCGTCCCTTTAGAACTAGTATAGTCTAATGCACAACAACTGTTCTGGTGAGATTCGAACCCAGAAAGAGATGCAGGACACAATAAAAACTCACTAATTATACAAGGGCAATAAGGTCATTCTACCTCCAAGAACACAAAAGCCATCAAATGGGCCAGGGGAAACCCTATTTTCCAGCACACCCCACTGGCAAGAAGCTGTTCCCAAGTGGTCCAAAAAGTGAATGGACCCCACTTCCATGGGCTGGAAAGCATAGATTAGATAATTCACATATTTGGGTTTTATTTATTTGTTTATTGATATCTTCATCTTTAAAGAGTTGAAAATATTTCTAAGCCCTCATTAGCTTCGGAGTGGATTTTCAATTCCAAATCTTGTTGTATATTCTATTTCATTTAATATATATATATATACGGTACATTACACGTATAAAAATCTTTACCTGAATAAAAAATATGACGTAATTTTTATACACATGACGTGTACGTGTTAAATAAAATAAAAGGTGCAACATAATTTGAAATAGAAGTTCTAGTCGGCTTTTGTGGTGGTATTAAGTTATAGGAAAAGTTGTAATTTAGCTGTAATAAAAAATCGAGAGTGTTTGAAAATAAAAGTTTCATTCAAAAAGAAAAGCTGAGGTTTGAGGAGAAATACTTAGATGGATAGTTTTACGAATAAGCTGCAAAAGTTGGGAGGGAGAAGATTGCATCTCTTTACTTAAATGAACTTAATTTAAGTAATTCAAAAGTGTAAGTTGTAAACATAAAATACTTTTTTCAACAAAAAGTTGATAAAGACTAAAAGTTAAAAGTATTGCAAACACCCCCTTCAACCTATGGAGT
>NC_026155.1:12548228-12596282 GCF_000512975.1 Sesamum indicum | reverse complement strand
CTGTTGCCTAAGACATATAAACAGCTGCTCACAATATGAAAAATACACTTCCTAAACAGCTAAAAGCAGTACTAAAAGCATCCTTAAACACAACTCTAAACTGTTGCAGTTTATGTGACTTAAAAGCATTACAGCTGGAACTACTAAAAATCAGGACAGAACTAAAGTTTTGAAACTGTGAATAAAATAAAAGAGTAGATGAAAATTAATTCAAACAAAGAAACGTTTTGAAAAAATGCTTATGGAGTAGACAACTCGATATCAACATTATGTGCACAACAAATATGAGGTCAAGCATGCGAGTATACGATGCTACTTTTCCTTGACGGAGCCATTTTGAATCAAATGGAAGGACAGCGTACTATTGTAAGAAGAACGGCTGCAAAAAAGATCCACCGGGTGTGACAATCATGCATCATTTACAGGTTTTCAGTTATGCAAATACTCAATGCTCAGGGTCATGATTGATGCAAATATTCGTGGGTGAACTATGCAAATGAGCTATTAAGCATGCGTGTGTGCATACCTGGGGCCACCAAGAACACCAGCGTTCATGGTCAGTTGGTCGATGAGGGTAGCAGATTTGGGCTCAACACTGGATGCTTTGGCATACTGCATGCTGAGCCCTTCACCGGATGGCACAAAGAATGCACCATTTACCATTATGTCCCCGTCCGACCTCCAGTTCCAGTCGGACCACTCCCCCTCATTTGTGTCCTCGCGCTTTGTCACCTGTTGTAAGAAAGCCAAAGAATTTTGTATGCTTATCAGAGAATTGCAATGTTATGTTGTAAGTACATTGTGATAGTAATTATGATCGTGAATATAACAATGATCAAGATTTTTATGACAATTTAGTTTTTCCATTTGCATATAAACCCAAATTTTGATGTGGATAATGGTTTTGAATTCTTTTGGACTCTTGATGATTAACAAACGAGCGAATATCACTGCCCTAAGATATGCTTTGCCAGCCTATGCTAGCAAGTGTCTTTCTTGTTTCATATTATTTACCAAAGAAATAATACTATTACACTTTAAGAAAAGCGTGCATAATTGCTTTCCCAATCGCAAACAAAGGAATTACTTCGAGAGGACAAACTATTGGTGGCACATACTCGGCATCAATGCTACCACGATTAGGCCAACTTTTTCTTCTTGGCCCATTGTCAGTTCAATAACACAAAAACACACAGCAAGAAATATAACAAAGAACATCAGGTTTACCTCCTTAGCGCTAGGATCAGCTGGTGCAGTATAACGATTGCCCTCACTATTGATGGTGGGGCTAGCACTTCCTCCAATTGCATACATTTTCCATTCAAAAAAATCATTGTTCACGACATGCATGTAACCCCTCCGGCACCTTGGCATCCTCTGCACCAGCCCCTCGCCGAAGCGATTAAAAGCTATTGTCACCTATTTCATCAAGACATCATCACATTATAAGACTAACTAGCATGAATACTAAGATCAAGCTAGACATAAAAACACTTTTCAACAACAGTTCAGATTGCATATTTGAGGAGAGAAACAGTTCAGCTAGTTGAAAGAGCTAACCTGCATTCCTGAGTCTGGCAAATACTTGTCGTCATGTCCAAGAAGCATAACCTCATCGTGGTGAGAAAAGTAGTTATTGGATATTGTGATAGCCGTAGACCCCATAATAGCGTCCACCAAGCCATCAGTACAATGCGACAAAGCACAATGATCAATCCATATATTCCTGGAACCAAAGATCGATATACCATCGCCATCTGATTTACCTCTCCATCCAATATGTGTAGGACTTGACCTTATATTAGTATTGCCAGATGGCATACAATTATACACATGCACATTGTGGATGATAACATTGCTGACATATTGCAAAGTAATGCAGCCGTTTCCAGTTATCTGCACGTTGGCTCCACGGCCATCGATAGTTTTATAGCTGTTCACAATCAACTCATGCTTAAGCTTGATAACCATGTTATACTTGAAAACGATCCAGAGGGGCTCATCTTGGATGACTGCATGGCGAAGGGTGCCAGGGGTGGGGTTCACCGTATCGTGATCTGACGAATCAGTAATGACATAGAATTGACCTCCTTTACCACCCATTGCTGCCTTGCCAAAGCCAATGGCACAATCGGCTAGGTGCTGGCGGTTGGAAGCCCAGTTGGGGTCACAGCGCCAACAGTCGTCTATGGGGTTGCCTGTCAGGCATTGAGACTGGGCACTGATTACAGGGGTGGCAAGAAGTTGGCGCCTTTTAGATATGGATGCATTCACTTTCCTGTGAAAATGCATCAAAATATGAGACTGTGTGAGCAAAAGACATGCCTTTATATTTTATAGGTGAAAAAATGATGGTAGCAAAAATGTAATCTTGAAATTGTGGCCAAAAGGAAGAGAATCAACAAATGTGAATAGTCACTTGAAAATGAGGAAAATGGAAAAGCAATAACTCATATATGAGTAAGAAAGAGATGAGAAATGAAGTGCAGCAATGGCTATCAATGTGGAAGAAACACCATGAGAAAACAGGGAAAACCCTAGAGAAACAAGGTAAAATATTTATACGAATTAAATGAGGCAGAGATCTTGAAATGCTACAAATATCAAATCCCAATTTTTTTCACAGCATTAAATCCAAGAAGAATATAAGAACCATAGTAGCAGAGTAAGAAGAAAATGAAATAGATACTGAAAGTGTTGTTATACTAAAAATCAGAGAGATGGGAAGTCCAAGTTTCCTAATGCAGAAGCAAAACCCAAACTCCAAGTGACAAAACAAGAAAACCCAACTTCTGAAAACTCTGAAAGACCAAAAACCCAGATGGAATTTTCCAATCTTTCCCTGCTTAAACACAGATATCTTTAAAAAATGACAAAAATGGTCTAATGAGCAAAAACCCAGATGGGCTTTTCATTTCTTTTCTGAGGAAAAATGCAACACAACAATGAACTCATATGTACCTTTTGACTTCTTGGGCCACAGATTCAGGGTCGGGGTGCTGATGAGGAAGTGTGAGATTCAAGACACCAGTTGCTCCAACAAAAGAAGAGAGAGAGATGAAGAAGAGGCAAAACAAGAGAATGCAGTTCTGAGGAAGCATCCTTAGAACCACAATGAGCTTGGGAGAATATGATTTGATGTTGCTATTTTTGGTCAGCAACAGAAGGAAGAGATGTATTGTGGTTCTCGGACGCGGATTCAGGGAAGCTGATGATTGTTCACATCAATAATGACAAGATTTTCCACATAAACAATTGGCGTTAGTTTGTTACTAGCTAGGAACTAATCCAAGGTATAAACAAAAATGCTTTCTTGGAGGTGTTTCTTTTGTGTATTTCAACATGAAAGAGAGAAAGGGATCTGGGAAGGCTCCATCTCTCTCTCTCTCTCTGTGAGTGAGTATGTGTGAGAGAGAGGGAGGAGAGAGAAGGATAATAGGCTGTCTCTCTCTCTCTCTCTCTCTCTAATTACATTCTTCTGTATGCAGCCTGCTCAGACACTTCACATTCCCACCTTGCTAGCTAAGAGTGGGGAAAGTGAAACAACTGTGTGACGAAAGATAATAAAATAACAAATACTCCATTGAGGACAAGTCTGAAAACAGTAAAAAAAGGAGGAGAAGAGAGAGAGGTCAGCTACATAATAGATTTACGAGGAGAGAGAAAGGGACTGCACGAGAGAGAGTTGGCTTATCCAATGAGGACCCACTTCTTTTTTCTATTTTTTTATTTTAATAATTATTTCTGATTGAATAATTTTATTTGGATTTTAGGTTCTGATTATGGGTTGTAAAAAAGATTCCTTTTTGCAGAAAAAAAATGGGTCATCCTACCCTTGTACCCTCCCCCCCCTTCATTATCGGTTTTGGTAATTAATAATATTTTTTTTTATACTTTATAAATTGTGGCGTATTCTTTTCCTGTCGAGAAAAATACTATCTGATTTATAATCATTGTAATATAGTTTTTTCTATTTATAAAAATTATATTTACCGAAAAAAATTAATAATATTTTTTGTTCTATTTTTTATTATTAATATGGACTAATTACACTTAAACTGCTCGAGAGTCTAAAAATACAAAATTATATTTTTCTTCAAAAAGAAATATTTAAAATTATACGTATACTCTTTTTAAGAATTCTTGTATATAATTGTATGCATTTCATTATTATTTATATGAAAATACTAAGTTCAGTAATTTAAAAAAGGCGTAAATTTAAATTTTATGTCTGATTCAGCATTTCGTATAAATTATTGACAATATAGTTAATTTTTTCATTAGTCAACAACTGCTTTTTTTCAATATCAATAATTTGGAATAATATTTTATTATAATTATATTTTTTGACTTTGTATATATATATTTTGTTCACCGCCTTACAAATATAAGAGTATTTTAGAGTATCTTTGTTAATATTATTATTTTATATATTATGATATATAGATAAATTTAAATTTTAAAATTTAAAATCTAGGTCTTTAACCAGTATAATTTTTAGATCTAATAGTTGATATTTTATCAATTATCTATTTATTATATTATTATGTAGTAACACACACATATATATATATAAAGCTTAGATTTAAAATTCTTAAAATCAGAACTATTTTAAATATTAAGATTTAATTGTTGTATTAGTTCATCACATACAAAGATTTTTATTTATCAATCAAAATTCAGTGACCACTAAAATAGATAACATAAATAGCAAAAAGGACTTAATGATCCATTGAGTTACATATTTAATGGATAATTACACTTTCCTCCTTTGAGATTTAGTAGAATTATACATAGATCCTCTATAGTTTGGAAAATTATATCTAGCATTTTTGAAGTTTGCTTCCATCTAATAAATAAGTCCCACCGTTAATCAAAGTCTACTGAATTTATCAATATTAACAAAAAACTAAATGAACATTGATATGTACGCTCGATTGACTTATTACAAGTCAAATAAATTTTTTTGACTAAACTACCCTTCTAAACGGTGAAGATATACCTCATCACATGCATTAATGCTTGAAAACATATGAGGGTAATTTGGTTATAAAAATATTTATTTGACCTTCATTAAATCAATTTGGGGTAAATATAGATTTTTTTTTTTGGTAATATCAACAAATTACGTTTGTTGTCCTCCAACTTTAGGTTGTTCACACTTTTGATCCTATAACTTACTCTATGTACACATTTAGTCATTTTTTTACGAATTTAGTCTTGAACATCTTGCATTTGGTCCATTTTTTATAAATTTAGTCTTGTGTTGATAATTTTGGTCCCCTTCACACTGTAATAAATATCATTTTTGGTCGTGTGATTATAAGTCGTTAGGACCAAAATTGTCAATACAGGACTAAATTTGTCAAAAAAAAAAAAAGACCAAATGTGAAATGTTCAGGACTAAATTCGTCAAAAATGACTAAATGTGCAAATAAAGTAAGTTACATGACCAAAAGTGTCAATGAACTAAAGTTACAGGATCAAAAATATTTTACCTTTAAAAAATACATCAATTTACTTCCCTGTATTATTCAAAATAAAGTATTTTACCTCCTTAAACAGGGAGGTAAATTGGTTTATTTTAAAAAATACAGGAAAAATAATTTGGTATTATTTTTTCATATGGGATAATTGGCTCATTTACAAATTATATAAAGATAAATTACATCAAACCCCATTTTTTATAATGAAGTACATGAACCTGTTAAACCAACCACAACTTTGTGGGATAATTGAAAGTGACATTACATGAAAATTGAATAAGATTGGGTTTTTTGCTTATATGAATTTTGAAAAAAAAAATAATAAAAAAAAGATTATTATAGCCATGATTTGATATATTTTTATTCAATAAATAATGAGAGAACTTATATTTTTCTGGGTAACTATCACATATTATATGATTCAGATAAAATTATTTTAAAAATGTTACACTTACTGTTTTTTTTTATATGTTATCATAATTCACTCAATCAAATATAAAAACCTAATTCTTGTGTCTATCATATATGCAGGAACACAACCTACGGAGATTTGAGCAGACGGATTGGACGACTGACGCGTTAGCTTTCCTTATTCTAGTGGATGTTCGGCAGAAGATTCTTAGTGCTACATTACCTCCTTCTGTTAGTTATAATGCGATTTATAGAATATGGCGTATCCCTTGGCCTATTGAGGGAGAACCCACACTTTGAATATTATTGTACTGTACGATTATACCCTTTACTTAATGAAATTTATACTTATTGAAAAAAATTAAAAAATTAAATTATTACGTGACATATCACTCTATATAATATACCAAATGAAATAAAAAATAATAAATATAATATATTAGTTGTTTTTTCACGGACTTGCGTGCTTTTCTCACTTTTCCTGGTGAAAAGGACATCAGGAACTCAATAAAGAAAGTGCAAAATTTTTTCCCTTTTGAGGCCCACTACCTACCATCACCATTAATTTCTTTTCTTTTATCCTTGGTAAAATAAATACTTTTTTTTTTTTTATTAAAACTACATTGGACTCTTATAAAATTTACTATAATTATAAGGGATAATTACATTTTACTCCTTTGAAAATTAGTATAATTAAATGTAGACCCCTATGGTTTGAAAAATTACATTTAGAATCATAAAGATTTGCTTTCATCTGATAAATAAGTCTCTACTTTAGTTAAAATTCACTGAATTTGTTGATATTAATGAAAAACTGAATGAAAATTGTTATTTAGCCTTGATTAACTTAAAACTGACTTATTGTAGGTCAAACAATTTTTTTCGAACTAAATTACCCTTATAATGGTGAAAATATACCTCATCACATGCATTAATGGGTGAAGACGTATATGAAGATAATTTGATCATAAAAAGATATATTTGACCTACTATAAGTTAGTAATAAGTCAATTTTAATGCAAAATATTATTATTTTTATTAATATCAACAAATTTGAAGAATTTTGGCTAACAGAAGGATTAATTTATTAGACGGAAGCAAGCCTCAGGGGTGTTGGATGCAATTTTTCAAATCATAAGGGGTCTATGTATAATTATACCAAATCTTAGGGGAGGGAAGTGTAATTATTCCTTACTATACTTATAAATAAGGATAATTGCACTCTGCTCCCCTGAAGTATGGTATAATTACAACTAGACCTCTTATAGTAGAAAATTTCATCTAATATCTTCGAGGTGTGCTTTCGTCTAACAAATAAGTCACTCCGTTAATCAAATTCATCGAAATTATTATTAATAAAAAAAATTCAAAAAAATAATATTTACTCTCGATTGACTTATTACAGGTGAAATAAATCTTCTATGACCAAATTATCCTCATACATCTTCATTGTTATAAGAGTAGTTTAGTCTGAAAAGAATTATTTGAATTGCAATAAGTCAATCAACGGTAAATATTAATTTTCATTCATTTTTTTTCTTTAGTTAATATCAGCAAATTCAGTGAATTTTGACTAATGGAGGGACTTATTTGTTAGACGAAAGCAAACATCAGGGGTATTAGACGTAATTTTTCAAATCATTGAAGGTTTGTATGTAATTACACCAAACCTTAGAGAGGAGAGTGTAATTACCCTAATTATGAATACTCATCATTATTTAAAAAATCACAAATACTTGTTTAAAATTAATGATGGTCTAACAAATACCTCTTTATGACATCCCATTGTAAGAGGGTATTTGTTAAATAATCGTTAATTTTAAAAAATATTTATATAATTTTTTAAATAATAAATATTTATAATTATAAAAAATTTTAAACAACACATTATAATCAATCCCTTTTTATTTTGGTACAAACATAAAAGTAATGTACACTGACTTCCTCACATGCTTAGGCGGTACTCAGATTCATGCTGTCTCCCTTCTCACATTTGTCTCTTTCTTCTACTCCCTTATAATTTCCCTTAACATTTATAAGTTTATTTTTTTTATTTGGTACTTATATAAGTTTAATTAATTACTTGAAATACAGTATGGATAAATATTAAGTATATTATTGTCTTCAGAAAAGAATTGATAAAA
This sequence comes from Sesamum indicum, assembly GCF_000512975.1. Classification (NCBI taxonomy): domain Eukaryota; kingdom Viridiplantae; phylum Streptophyta; class Magnoliopsida; order Lamiales; family Pedaliaceae; genus Sesamum; species Sesamum indicum. The sequence continues at coordinate 12,588,241 of NC_026155.1, read as the reverse complement.
ATTACATTTTAAGTGATAAGTAAAAATAAATAAAAATTTAAATTCTATTAAATAATACAAAATATCAAAACGATAGTTTTCTATTTTACATTTTGGTAAGTAAATAATAAAATTTGTGAATGAATTGGAGTAGAAATAGGTATTTGTATCCCTTTTTGTCAGGAGCATAAGGGTCAAGTTTAGAGCTCAATGTGGTAGGTATAAGAACGGACAGATACAACCAAAAAACTTTTAATTTTAGATGTAAAATGCTAATTTTTTAAGGTTCTCAAACATCATAGGGCGCGTGTTGGCTGTGGTGCTACTAGGTATACCTCCCTTCCCTATCTTTTTTGCAATGATCACTCCGACTCTTCTTGCGAATATGCACACATCTCCTAAATTAACATGATTACACAAACTGATATCCACCAGAGACGACTCCTTAGTAGAGTAGGGTAAAAATAACCCAACAAGGCTTCCCTTGCGAGAAAGTTCAGATAGGAAACTTATCGTTTCTAATTTCACGGGTGTTCCTTTTCCTACTCTAGCAGTCCAACTAGTAAAGCTCCAACTCCTGAAGGGGGTGGGGGGAGTGATGATGCCGCCTAAAAGATTAATCTTCGAAGCCCAAGAGCAAGGAGGTGAGACTCCATCTCAATAGTCCAACAGGCACATCTACTTCACAAACCTAGAATATCTCTACTGATAGTGATGGTAATTAGCTCTGATTTTCCAAGGGCTCGACCTGGACCTGTCAAATTTGGGGCAGGTTTGGTATTAATTTTTGACAGGTTCGGGGGGAGGTCTGGGTCCTTAGATTGGGACCGACGAGGTCTAGGTAGGGGTACGAGTTCTGTATCGGACCTAACCCAGCTTGGACCATATTTTATATACTCTTTTATTATTTATTCTTCATATATAATGTATTAATAATAAAAAAAATTATATTATTATATATAAATCCTTAAATAATTTTGCATATATTCAACTCTATGTAAGAAATACCAAAAAAAAAATAGTTGATGAAAAATTAATTTAGATGAACATACGTTAAGGTATTTAAATTTAAAATGATATTATTTATTAAAAAAATATTAATTGAATGTATTATTTGTATTATATAATTTATTATAGATTGTAAAATGGTATTACTTGACGAAAAAATTAATAATCTAGATGAGCGCATACTTCATCTTATACAATTCCTTTTAGAATAAAAACTATGTTAATGTATTTAAATTTAAACTGTATTATTTATAAAAAAATATTAGTTGAATGTATTTTTTGTACTATACAATTCATTATAGATCGTAAAATGATACTTGTTGAGAAAATTAATAATTTAGATGAACATATACTTTGTCTTATACAATTCACTTTATATTGAAAACTATATTAATGTTCTAAATTGATATTACTTATTAAAAAAAATAAAATATTAGTTGAACTGTATTATATAATTCATCGTAGATCATAAAATAATATTACTTGATGAGATAATTAATAATTTAGATGAAAGTATATTTTTTCTTATACAATTCATTTAGATTGAAAATTATGTCTTATTAAAATTATCTATAACTAAAATAATAGTTATTTTTAACTCATAATTTGAGACACTTATATTAGATACAAAATTAAGAATAAAATCAACAAATAATATTAATAGTTATTTTTTATCAGTTAGAACGTTACTGACTTAAGCATCAAAATACTAATCTTTATTTTGCAGGGTTAGTCCTTGGATAATTTTAGAATTTTTACAAAAGTCCTATCATCCTTGTGGTGCAGCCGAAATTCGATACACATCATTGTTAATAATAAATAAATATTTATGTTACATATCTTTATATTAGGAAAAAGTTGATTAAAAAAATTAGAAAAAAGTTACAACTTTCAATCAAATTTTTTTAGCAGACTCTACTATTAATATAATTTATTTAATAACAGTTTCTTTTTAATAAATTGGAAGAAAAATAAACATAGAGTAACCATAGAAACGACGGAACCCATTATTTCTTTATCCATTTAATTTTTTTATTGATTATATTTTTGACACTTAGCAAAAAAAAATTCTTATTTCTTTCATATTTCGCAGTAACACACCTTAAAAAAGAAAAAGATCTGGTCAGAAAGGTTATAGTAATCGAAGCCATTGAAATTTGTATTTTATACATTGGAAAAACCCGTTTAGTTATTAATACACCAAGACGGGAAAAATAATAACTGAAAGAAAATAAATCAATTAGTTATTCACACGCCCGCTAAATTAAGTTCTAATTTACGTGAAGGAAGTATGATCGCCTTACCAATAGTTAAAACTCAATCAGGAGATCAAAATATCAAAATAATGAAAATATATAAAAACTTTGATGAAAAATTTTTATGAGATAAGTACACCTTTTTTTTTTTTTTTTTCTAATATCTGCTCTAATTACACATAAATTTCATATAATTTGAGATATTTTATTTAATATTTTGGAAATTTATTTTTTGCACAAAAATAGATCACTTTATTAGTTAAAAATCATTAAATTTGCTGATATTAGCAAAAAAATAAAATGAAAAAGAATGATAATTTATAATTAGTTTTGATTGACTTATTACTAACTAATAGCTGGTAAATCAAATATTTTCTGACCAAATTATCCTTATAATTTCACATGCTAGAAAAGATTTATTTTACCTGTAATAAATTAATCAGGGGGTAAATTTGAATTTTAATTTTTTTTTATATTGATGAATTTCTGAATGTTAACTAACGAAAAGATCATTTGTTGGATGAAAATAAACATCTAAGGTATTAAAATGTAACTATTTAAATTATAATGTATTTATATGCAATTAAAAACTTAAGGGGAGGATGGTGCAATTATCCCAAATTTTAGTAATAAATTGGGCCTATTAGCCCAAGTTATGTTTCCTTAATGGGCCCGTATCGAGTGCAGTTGTATTTATAAAAATATGCAAGGCCCACTGGAAGGAGGCCCGGAATTTGCCTGGGGAAGCAGTTCGTATACTCCGAGCCTCAGAGTCTCTGCTTCTGTTTTCCCTCCCTCATTTGAATCACACTTGCAGAGTGAAGTCTGTACAGACGCAAACGATAGACAGATTTATGTATCAGCAATTATAGAGAGAGAAAGTAGACAAACATTGTTGAGAGAGAGAGAGGGATTGGGGTGAGCGTTGATGTCGAAGACGGAAGGTCTTGTGGTTCTTGATTCGGTGAATGCTGCAAAAACAGGAGGTAATTGTTTATATTTTTATTTCGTTCAGAGTGCTCTTTAGGGCTTGAAATACGAATTCTGTTAAAATTGGGAAATTTCTTCTTGTGGCATAACCGGAGCTATTGACTTCTTTTTGTACTTAATTTTCTAGGGTTTCGCCTGGGCATTCATATGACGATTTATCTGTGGTTTTCTTTTCTTTTTTTTTTCTTCTTTTTATATATATTTGAGCTACTGCTTGGTGAAAAGGAGAAGGTTTTTCTTGAGAAGCTTCGATGTTGAGTGTCTATTGGCTTCGTTTTGATGTTTGAATTTCGCAAATTCAACAACTTTTTGGGGGTTAGTTTCATTTATCGGATTTGATAATCAGACTTGGAGCACTGTCCGCTAATTTCATGTATTCCCCATTATTTTCCCAGTTACATGTGGAATGCATTTCAATATGAATAATTTTGTACTGGTGGTAGAATTTGAGTTCCCTATTTTCATTTGTGGTAATATTTTGTGGGATTACTTCTAGAGCAGCTAAAATTATGGTTTTGGAGGTGTAAGGTTTAAATTTGCTTTTTTACAGTTCTGAACAAAAATCCAGATATAGCTGAGAAGGCAGCTCGGCCGCATGCTCAGAATGTAGTGAGGAGGAAGCTGGCAGACATTAGCAACCTGCCACAAAATCAAAGATTGTTGATTCAAGGGGAGAAAGCACAATGCATTGAGACAACTACAAAAGAGTACATTGACCAGCTTCAGAAGGTAATGTTATTAGTAGTTCTTAGCATTTTCATGATTGGTTTATTTCTTGTGCTGTTTTAGCTTGATTTTGCATGTGGTTCAGGAGAACATGGCTTTGGTGAAGATGTTGGCACAGAGAAAGTATCCTGTTTGGAGTTTCAGTTAGGCTTAAATCTTGCTTCTGATTAGGTCTTACTTTTTTGGGGGTTCCTTAACATTGTTTTGTATTAGCAAAATCATTGAACAGAGTGGAATTGAGTTAGACAGATTGAGAGTAAATCTGCTTAAGATGCAGGAACAGAATCAACAGCTAGCTCTTTCAAACACCCAAATGCTTGTGGTGTGTTCCTATTTTAACTTATATCTGTAGTAGTTGATTTTCTGAAATTCTGTTATTGCATTTTGTTGACATTGCTTCTTGAATTTTCAGGAATTAAATTCAGGTAAAGATCGGGTAGGTTCATTAAGACTGGAATGAAATTTTCTTTTCCATGTTTATAGTTTGACTACATATGTTGAGTATCACGAACCAAGACACCTTCTCGTGTTTCCTCTATTTCAGTTGAAAGTATTGCAGCATGAGCTTGGGTGCAAAAGTGGTCTGCTTAAAGCAAGAAAATTGGGAGCTGAGGTCTGTATGTCAATATAGCAGCAACTAAAATTATCAAAAGTTTGTTGTGCTTAACTTTATGCTCATTTGTTACTCAGGAAAAAGGAAGAACAGGGCCATTGGAAGGTGCTGATGCTGAGGTATAAGATGGATTTTGAATATTTACTCCAATTGTCCATACTGTCCCGGGCTCTGTGTGTTTGTGTTGCTTATACTTGCACCAGGGTTTCTGAATTTTTGAGTTTTTATCCTCACTATGGCTGGTCTAATTTTATGTCTGAAGTTGATGAACTCCCAGGAGGAAGTTCAGTCCAGAAAAGAAGGTGGGGATGATGAAAAGCCACACAAGACCAGAAGGAGTTTGCAGCCCAACAGTGAGTTATCATTCTTGCAGTACCTTGTTAGACAACAAGGATCCTCTTATACTGAAGTGTTTTCCTTGTACCTTGGGTAGGTGTGGGTTCTTCTGAACAAGTTCAATCAAAGGAGACGATTGAAAAGAAAAGGTGGTTTCCTGGTTTGCAGTCAATCTAGGAATGAAACAACCATAAATTTTATTTTGACATTTCCTTTATTTTCATCTTGTCAGGCCTTCTGTGAGGAGGCAATCTGCCAGATTTAAAGCTGCAGAAGTGAAACCTGTTGAGGATTTGTTTGACGCGAGAGATACTAGCATTCTTGCATGTTCACAGCTCGATGAAGCTGTTGCAGAAAAAGGGTCAACTTCTGAGAATCCATCAGTCAAAGTTGAAGATAATGAAGGCAGTTCTGGTCACAGACATGAATCTCAAGAGTCAGGAAGACCGTCTCTCAGATCATCTCGTCTAGCAGCCAAGAAGGTTCAATCCTACAAGGAGAAACCAATAAACATCAAAATGCGCAGAACTGAGTGAGATGCTTTACTCCTGACTAACATTTTAGATATAACACAGCATGTAGCAAGCCACGATGCACTAAATTCTCCTCCTGGCACGCCCACGCTATCAGTTGTTGTTCTTGTTGTTCTCTTGTTTCTGATGTGCTGATATACTTTAAGATTTCATACCAACCTGTTTTTGTATAATCAACTACACCCTTGTGAATGTTTCACTAGATAACTAAGTAGTTTCAAAACAGGATTAGTTCCTGTAATTATGTACCATCCTAGCACCCTTCTTTCTCCTTTGTGTGGCTGTGCCCATACAGGCAAACTCTTGCGGATGCAATGTAACGCCTAGCATTTTGGTCGCTGTTTTCGTTGAGCTGTGGAAGAAAAATTCGATCTAGTGTGCTGTCTGGATGAATATAATTGTCTTTGGCTTGCTAAATTTGGAATTGTGGATAGTCTCTTTTGGATCTCCTCGTAAGGAAGAAGTTAATTTGTTGGGAACTAGCACTGATACTCCTTATATTAGGGAAAAAGAAAAAAAAAAGAAAAAAGAAGTGAATTTGGTGAAGATATAACATCTGTTGTTACATATACATGTAGTTTGAAAGTTATGCTTCTTTAAATTCCTAAATAGATTTGGATATTCATCTAGCACTTCATATCTGAGACCTCTAATTCTATAAGGTTATATTTGGATTGGTAGATTTAAAGTTGAGTTGCATTTGGAATGATGGATTAAAAATTATGGATTTTAAATCTACAAAAACAAATTTCTTGGATTTATTGGTGAATTTAAATTTGAAGGATTTCAAATCTTTTTATTCTAATTTTTAACGATATTTCATTTAGTATTAATGGATTTCAAATCAATTTGTTTAAAATTATTTTTTCAAATCTTTCCCGCAAATCCAAATTGGTTAATTCAAATGGAGTTGTAAGTATCTTAAATTCCTATTACACCACAAAAGATTTCAAATACTTACTTTTATCTTGAATTATGTTTTATAAAATATTAATGAATTTTAAGTTCTTTAGATATAAGGTAAATTACATTGACGTCCCATGAGAGTAGACTAAAATACACGCTCCCTGTTTTTTGTAATTATAACTAAACTTAAAAAGTTAGTTGTAATTACAATTTCACTCCCTATTTAAATGAAAATTCATACAAACACCTCCTAAAAAATATTATAGTAATAAGCCTTAGAGATATAACTGTAATTTTATAAAACACAGTGTGTTTTGTGTAATGTAGCCTAACCTCAAGAAATATCAATATAATTTACCCTTACTTGATATTCTTTTTCTACATTATTTTCTCAAACACAAATTAATCTATCCAAATATAGTAATGCGTGATAGGATTATTTAGTGATAATTAGCCTTGATGCGAGCGATTTTAGCACGAGTCCAAAGTTCTTGGATCCTAATGCTGGGTCTAAGCTAATTGAGTGAAAGAACTTGAGAAAAAAGGGCCTGCAAAACAACACGTTAGCAGTCCGATGATTATGCTAGTTTCGGATTTAGAAATGAATAAATATAAAGATGAATTATGATGAGAAATGGAAGTAGGAATAAGAATTCTGTAAGTAATATATAGTAAGAACACGAGTTTAGAAGTAGCAGAGAGACAACAAGAGAGTTTTTCAGATTGTTGAAGGGGCTCTGTTGAAGGGTGCCACCCATAATTATAGAGGAGGAATCCTCTTTCGCAAGAACTCCAGGAAGAGCTGAGTCCCGAGAAGGAAGGCAGGAATATGGGGATAAGGTATGACCTTATCCTCTTCTTGATTCGATAGCACGTTTTTGGATGAGGAAGGAATCCCTCTTAATGAAGACTCTTGCTTTGCCACGAGTCCTCTTAGGCTAAGGAGTTCAGTTTCTTGAGGACACCACCCTTCCCTGGAGTTGGCTTTGGGAGGATGCAATAGGCCTTTGTACTGGGCCTCCTTCTTGGGCCTAATTGGGTGTGACAGGCTTCTCTTTCGGACAGACTTGGGTGTGGCGGGCTCTCCTCTTGGGTTGAACCTAGCAGGCTCCCCTCTTGGGCTGAACCTATTATAGTGGGCTTCCTTCTTAGGCTGTGCCTGACATTTTTGGACGGGTCGCCTCCCTCTTGGGCTGATGGGCCTGACTTGAGATGGAATCTCTTCTTGGGCCAACCGCATTTAGGCAATACCCATCAAGCTTGTATTAGATTAAAAAGGTTAATCATATTTAGATCTCTTTTAAAAATATAAAATTATACTTTTTTCTAAAAAAATTTCAAGGTTATATCTGCACCCTATTTGAAAATTCATTGTTTACGCCTGACATCCTTTCTCGTTAGGGTATACACGAACAATATTGATGTTAGCAAAACAATAAGAAAATTTTTTAATTTACCACTAATTTAACATTCCCATGTAATAATTTTATATTTATAAAGAAAAAATAAATAATAATAATAACCTTACTCCATATATATATATATATTATATTTATCCTCTTAAAATATAAAAATAAAAGAATGTTAAATATGGGGCAAAATTAAAAAATTATATAATTTATTTGTTAACGTGAATATTTTTCGTCCCTTCCTAGGGTCAGGTGTCAATGAAATTCTTTTGAAGAGTGTGTAAGTAGAATTTTATTTTTGTTTAGAGAAGGTATAATTTTATATTTTTAAAAGGGGTATAAATCTAATAAATTCTAAATTAAATAAATGATATGATAAGCAGATAGTCAATTTTCCCTTAGCCCATTAAATTTATATTTTGCATTCATCTCTATGCTTATGCAGTATATATAAAGTTAAGGCAAATTACAATAAGGCTTCTTGATGTTTGTTTTCTACTCCTTGAAAACATAAATATTTCTTTGTGGCAGTTTATTACTGAGGTATTTTATTAGGGGTATTTGTTGATGCGTGCAATTTTAGCACAGGTCCAAAGTTCTTGGATCTTGAGGTTGGATTTGGGTTAATTGAGTGAAAGCTCTTGTGAAAGAGGACCTGCAAAACAAAAAGTTAGCACTCCGATACTTAAGTTAGTTCCGAATTTAAGAATAGATAAATAAAAAAACAAATTATAATGAGAAATCGTGAAAGAAATGAGAATTTCGTGAGTGAGAATATGAATACCAGAATAGAAATGTAGCAGCGGAATAATTCTTTGAAAGTGGCAGGTGGTCCGCTGAGAGGAGCCCTTTGTATTTATAGAGGAGTCTCTTTATGGCAAGAGTCCTCGAAGGTGAAAGCGGGATAAAGCTGCCTTTGTATCTACTTCTTCAGCAGCAAGTCTTCGGGTGAGGGGGGACTCCTACTTTGTGAGGACTCTTGCTTCACGAGGAGTCCTCTTAGGGTGAGGAGTCCGACTTCTGGAGGACAGCTTCTTCACTCGGGCTAGACTTGGAAAGGAGCAGCAGACCTTCAAGCGAGGCCTTCCACTTGGACCGAGCTCATGAGTCTCATCCTTGGACAATTTTCAGGGCGGGGGCTCTTCCTTCGGCTGAGCCTTCCTCTTGGGCTGATCTTGAGTAGGCAGGCTCCCTTTATGGGCCAAACGCAATAATCCTGTGCTTGTGGGCTTGAGTTGGGCCTAGTGTTTCTTCTTGGGCCATAACCATCATTCAATCCCTGCCACTCTAAGGAAGAAGGAAGCCTCCTAAATCCTTAGAGTAGGATTCTCTGTTTCATCGGATGGAGGGTCCCGCCTACGTTCATAATGAAGGAGGCTACCTCTAAATGAGAGGTCTTTGTATCTTTCGGATGGAAGGACCTACCTATTTTAACATGGTGTCTGTCCATCTAACTAGCTGCTGCAACCTTCGTCTTATTGGGGAATGAGGCAACAACTATTTGGCAGGCTGACTTGAAGGCTTTAATGATGACGAAAGGGCGCGTCCTTCACAACACGCACGTTCGGTGGCCTTCCTTCCACGCGCTTGGTAACTGCTCTTTAGTATAACACTTATCAAAGACGTGGGCTAAAAACCCTTTCCTCAGCAACCTCTCGAGTTCCTCTTCTGCTCCCTCAAAAAGTTCCTCTTCAAAGCACCAGGGTCTCCCTCCACCCTTCATTTTTCTCTGTAAGTATCTCTTCCTCCTTTTCTTTTTAGAGTTTCTTCGTTCTTTCTGAAAGATGTCTTCGTCTAGTGAATCTGTGCGTTTTCTTAAGGAGACCTTCTTGAGCGATGATCCCTCAGAGGCCACCTCAGAGAGGGCGGACCTTGCCCCACCGTGTTTTGGTAGGGGTTTGAAGAGAAGCTTAAGATAGGCCATGACAGTCGCTTGTCGCTTGATAGATGAGGATACTGATGAGGAGGGTTCTTCCCCTGAGAGAAGAGGATGAGGTCTCCACCAGAGGAGGCCTAGACGCCGGGGTCCTCTTTTGCAGGTGAACCTTCTGGGTCCCCCCCAGGGGAAGTTCCTCCAACGGAGGAGGGGGAGGAGGAGAAGGTTCCTCAGTCGCCAACGGACTGGGGGTCTTAATCCTGCAGACCTCCTCCAGGAGTGTCACTTTCCGTCTGAGTTTGTTGTATATACCCATTCTCCTATGAGTCATCATTTCTTCCCTCCCCCCATCTATTTATGCTATTTGCCGCCCAACTGAGGTCAGCCTTTGCTTCCTTTTCCCCCTTTTTTTATTCTGATGTTTCCCATATTTTCCAAGTTCCTTTGAATTAATTGGTTCCAATTCTTTAAATTTTTGACCGGGTTCTTTATGGTCCTTCATTTTCATGGTTACCCTGTAACTGCTCATGTGGTTGCTAAGTGTTATCGCCTTAAGAAAGCTGAGAAGGGGTTCTTCTACTTCGTCCCCCGCCCAGGCTTATCCTTCTTGCACCTCCATCATGCTCCAAAATATTGAAAAATCAGTTATTTCTTTGTTCATCCTCCTCATGCTTGGTCTTTTCTAAGGCAATAGATCTTTGAGGCTCCTCCTCCTACGCGTGTGGGGTCAAGGACAGCGACCTTGTCCTACTTGCTGGAAAAGTTGAATGTTTCCCCTTATGATTGCCGGTCTTTGATTGACGAGAGGTTGTTGGGGCATTTCGAGCTGGTTGTTGTAGCAGAGCCCTTGGGGGATTCCTTGGGTATTTCTTTTTAGTATTTGCCTGTTTTTACCTCCCATTTTTTATGTTTTCTGGGAATGTTGATCTTTCTTGTTCACCTCTATGCATAGAACATAACGTTTAGTAAGCTGATGCGGGGATCATGTGATGGGGGGTCGTTTTGGAGGGACCCCTTCTCCTAAGTCTTCCAAGGGGGCCCGCACTTCCAACGACTGAAGGGATAAGCACCCTTCCTCCTACTTCTCTCCTAGTCCCGTGGCGGGGAGCTCCTCCATAAAGCCTCATACGGGAGTACCTCCTTCTCGTACTTCCATGCCCCCTCTTACGCTTCCTCCAAGGAGGAAGTGGATACTCCTCCTCGGTCTTCCAGCTCACCTTCTGCCTGCCTCCGCAGTTGCCACCTGCTCGAACAGGACAAGGGAAAAGCATCTTTGGTGGTGGACTTGAGGAGAGGGGCTTTGTCTTCTGGGGATAAGCAGTTATTATGTCCTTTCTCCAGGGAAGAACTAGAGGAGATGGGGGCCTTCTATATCTTCAAGGTACCTTCCTACCTATGTTTGGTGCCGTTTGCCTGTGCATCTTCTTCTTAAAATTTATGTTTTCTGTAGGTTGCCTCGGTTTATGAAGAACTCTTCTCCCCGTCTCATAGAACACCTCCTATTCCCTCGAATGACACCCAGAAGCGCAAATTGGAGGATAGGCTAGAGCATTTAGGGAATGAAAATGCTAAGCTGAGGGAAGTTCAGAAGGAGGTAACGAGCCCCTGTCAACAGTTAGAGAGGGAGGTGAGGCAGCTCAGGATGGAGGTGGCTAGTCACGAGGGTGCCTTGAAGAAAGCAGTGGAAATGCAGTGATGGACTTTTTCATTATGAGGACGGCAAGAACTACTTAGAGGCCTACCGAGAGAGCCACTTGAAGGAGTTCAAGGGGTATGGAGTACCAGCAGGAGGTAGCTAAGATAACGGGTCCTTTCTTTGAGTACAACTTCTCGGCCTGTGAAGAGCAGTTCCAAGCTCAAGGGTATCCCCCTGCAGGAGAGGAGCCCTCCTTCCTTGATCTCGCCACTGCCTTATACAACGCTCCTCATCCTGTTGCAGAACCTTCCATCTAAGGAGAGGGAGTTCTCCCCCAATACTCAGGTTAGTTTTCTTCTTCGCCTTCGACTCATACTTCTTTCTGGCTTTACCTTGATCTCTTGTAATATCTTGCAGAAGGAGAACTGGACAATCTGTTGGGGGAGGCTGAGGCAGAAGTGAGGAGTCCCGCATATGAAGCCACAATTGACGCCATAGAACCCTCACACATCAAGAAAATTTCTATTTGAACACTATTGCAATCTTCAATCGATAAGAGTCTCTGCTCGAAGGCCGTTTGTGCACCCACGTGCCCAATTGGCATCCTCTAACCACCCGCACATCCTCTTCAAGCACTCGGCCGCTGATACGTGGGGAGAGAGGGCAGGTGCTGATAACAAGAAGGGGAGAGGGTGGCGGTGTAGGAGATACTGGCGATAAGGGGTGGGACTGAGTGTGTTTGTGTGTATATGTGTGTGTGTGTGCGTGGGGTGTGTGTGTTTATTGTGTGTGTGTGGGGTGTGTGTGGGGTGTGGTTGTATGTGTGCGTGGGCGATGTGTGTGCGTGTGTGTGTGTGTGGGTGTGGGGTGTGTGTGTGTGCGTGCTTGGGGTGTGTGTGTTTATTATGTGAGTGGGGGGTGTGTGTGTGGGGAGGGGGTGTCTGTGCGTCTTTTCTCTTGAGTGTGTGTGTATGTGTGTGCGCGCACGCGGTGTGTGTGTGTGGGGGTGTGTGTGTGTGTGCGTGGGGTGTGTGTGTTTATTGTGTGCGTGTGTGTGTTTGGGGTGTGTGTGTGTGGGGGTGTGTGTGTAATGAATTAAATCTATAGAAGAAATGAATTTCCAAAATATACTATTAAGTAGTGTATTCTGATTTCTTTCCTTATTCTCCACATAAATCTCATTCAAGAAAACTAATAAAATAGAGGAGAAGGGAATTTTCAGAATTTTCCTTGAGGGAAAAACCGGGAGGTAGGCTCATGGAGAGAGATTTGTTTGAGAGAGCTCTACACACATTTACACTTCTAGTGTGTGCACAATCCGTGGGTTTGTTTTGAATGAAGAAGTGGTGGCTCAATTTTGAGAATCTAATTCCCCTATATTCAACCACACACACACACATACACCTTCACTTCAAAACAAATCACAATCCATCTATACCTTTCATTTTATTTGCTTGAGACGAAGTTGTGGCTAGGATTTTAGTATATTTGAATTGGATTTATTTTAATTTTTTAGTAAATTAATCAAACTCAATTCTTAATTTAATGAATTTATTTTTTAATTCAATTAAATAAACACTCAATAGAAGATTTATGTAAATATTTAATTCAATTAAATAAATATATATGACCAAATACACTCAATTAAGAAGTCCGATTTACTAATCAAGCCCAAATGATTAATCAGTCCAACTAAATAATTCCTAGCCCACCTCCATTAATCCAATCCATTAATTAGACAAGTCCATTTACTAATTAGTTAAAGAACACAATCCATTAATTAACTATCTCAATCCTATTTTAAATTAATTCAATTAATTTAAAAAGTTAACCCAAAAATTTAGTTAATCCAATCAATTGAATTCTTGGACTATTCATCCTAAGGATTATCCCAAATAAATGATCCAATTATTTTTTTCCTCCATTAATTAATTTAATTCAATTAAAATAGTTCTCTTCTTCTAAAATTATTTCTGATAATTCCATCACTTTCGAAATAATTTGTGTGTAACCGTTTAGATTCATCCTCAATTAGACTTGGGCTTATGATCAAAAAATTAATTAAATTAATTATTTTCGATTATCCCATAACAAGAAATGTTCGTTATCATGGGTGGCTGTTTAATAATGGGCCATGGTATTAGAGACTAGGTGAATATTGGTGTGAAAATTTAGGCCGCTTTCCATATGGGTAAAATCGTACTGTCAACCATTTCTTGTCTTTGTCCCATGAAATTAGGAGTCAGTTCCCATCCTTGACAAGAGAAATATGATTGATATTTGAGATGTATTTACTCTATTGATCTGATCTAGGAAACTCATTCTTGATAGATCAATGGCTTTGGCAAAAAACTTTGAGAGTTTAAACCATCTTAGAGCGCATAGGAGATCTCACTGTCACATAATGAATAAAACAATTTGTTACTTGTAATCCACTATCCACGCTACATACTCCAACTGCAATGAAAAAAACTTATAATGACCATATCTCATGATACAGTTACCTCTTACTAGATCCAAGATACACTCTTCATATGCAGACTGCCATGATTACTCAAGTTCGAGGACTAATCCCGTACTATCGAAATTGAAAATTTTGATCACACAGGCCAAGCCTTCAAGGCAAAAATATGACGATTCCCTTGAGTCACTTGAGTCAGTCGACTGCCTTGCCAACCAACCTACTAAAATTTCATAGACGACCTATGTCTCCCGCCGATGAAATACGATATTGCAATACTTAGTGCAAGTTTCTATAGGACTTGGTACCAGTCTCGAGATCCTCGTCTTGAAACATTTCAAACGGACCCTTAGAAGTTGGCTTCGTCGCTGCCAACCTATGCGCAATCCAACTCCATGGGTTTAACCTTTCGATCTGTGAGCATTTGTAGTGATATTGAATACAATTCAATGCAAATAATAAGCACAACAAACACATGAGCCTATTATAAATACTTACTCTATTCATCTGAATATTATTACCTTAATAAAAATTAACGAATAGTAGAAGGCTTTCTGCTAACCTACTCTAATATCTTGCTCATTGAGAATGGTGCTAATATGTTAGGTGGCACTAAAATTTAGTTGTCCACTTAAGTTTTCATGAAGGATATGTGTGAAACTTCCTACATCCTTGGCATCAAGATCTATTGGGATAGATCAAGAAGGATGTGGGATTGACCAATCCTCATACATTGAGAAGGCATTGAAGAGATTTAAGATGGAGAACACGAAGGTTCCTTCCTATGAGGCATGGAATTAGCTATCCAAGAAGCAGTCTCTCAAGATTGATTAGAAGCTTAAGCAATGTTGGACATCCCCTATGCTTTAGTTGTAGACAACATTCAATATGTTTGTCTAGTGCACTAGGCCTGATATTGCATTCGCTTTGAGCGTAACAAGCAGATATTAGACGTATGCTGGGGAAGCACACTAGAGTGAAATTAAGATCATACTTAAGTACCTGAGAAGGACTAAACATATGTTCTTGGTCTACATTGGTGTTGATAGTAGAAGGCTACAGCGATGCTACCTTCCAATTGGACAATGATAATACCAAGTCTAAATCAGGTTATGTATTCAAGTTGAATGATAGTATGGTTGCTTGAAAAAGTTCCAAGCAGGCTACCACAGTGGATTCCACCATAGAAGCTTAATACATAGTTGCTTTAGAAGTAGCAAAGAAGGCGGTTTTGATGAAAAACTACATCTAAGAGTTGGGTGTAGGACCTAACATTGCTGAGCTGGTAGTTATCTTTTGTGATAACAATGGGGCAATAACATAGGCAAAGGAAACAAGACCTAAAATCACCATTCTTTAGATACCATCTGTTTAGAGATATGGTGAGCAGAGGTGCAGAAAACATAGCAAATCCACTGACTAAGCCAGTGTTACAAATTGCTCATACTCTGCATCTTGATAGGATGGGCTTGAGGTTGATGGATAATTGACTTTAGGTCAAGTTGGAGATTCTTAGAATAGGTGATCAGAAATCCTATAGGATTAGCCTTTATATAATCTATTTAAAATAACTCGATGTAATGTAATATTATTCAATGAATAGGAATCAGTACATTTCATGGATTTATCTTTATTGTGCTCATTTAATTATGTTAAAATCTGTTAGTATCACAAAAAAGCTCACAGGCCATTTGATAGCCCATGCATTTGGACCGTGCATTGGATGACAGTTATGAAATCAACTAATGAGGATTGAGTCTAGAACATTCCAATTCGAAAACCTCGAGATGGGGTATCGAGTGTCCTACGCAGATTTTCACTAAGCACCATACTCATTGGATGACTATTGTATTTTATCAACAACAAATGGCTAGATGTCTAGATGATCTTAATGGGGTTGGTTGACTATGTGCCAAACTGACTGAACTAACTTGTTAGGATCATCATATGGAAGTCTTGGAGGTTTGGTCGGAATGACTAGAGTTCTCAGGCTTCAGTAGTATGGTAGTATTTCTCATACTTGAGGAACCACGACAATTATGTATACACGACCATTGTATCTTGGATCTAGTGAGAGGTGATTGTGTCATAGTGAGGAAAGTGGGTTTCAACAAGAGGATTCATCCCTTGTCAGCATGTGACAGTGGTATTTCCTATGCACTTGAAAATGCGTTCACGCTTTTTGAACCTGTGGCCACAGTGATTTTTCAAATAATTTCATATTTATACCTTTGATCTATTATCTGTTTATTTTACACAAATCACCCTTATCTTTTGGATAAATACATATCTTTTTATCAGAAATGTCAATATCATTTACCCAAACTACCATTGTTTTCTGAAAAATTATATATACATTTTTCAAAAATATCAACATCATTATACAAGTTATCTCTATTTTTTGCTTATCAATGATAATTCTATAATTATATAAAAATGAGAATACTTTATGTAGACATACCGTAGATAAAAAGTGTGAATGTAATTACCCAAACAAAAATCATCTTGAGATTGTAAAATTGTAACACGGTCTCCCGTAGCATTAATACTTTCTCTTTCTCAAAATAATTAACCAAAAATACTATCCTAATTACAAAATTATATGGTATCATTACGTCTCCACAAACCGACTTTACAAACTTTACAACTACTTCTACAAACAAAATAATAAAAAACCGTTAATCTTTTTTTAAATATTTAAAAAATTTAGGTCTATTCAAATTGAGAGTATATTTTAATTATTTTTTCACTTACATCCTTAAGCATTTTCTTTAGAGGGTTAAATGCTATTATCTTAATTAATAGGTAAAAAGAACACATAATAATGGGCTTCTTTTTTAAAAATTCATAAAATTCTATGCTTTAATATTTGGGTTTTAATGGATTGTTAGGTTCGTTAATATTTTCTCATGGGATAAAATGTAGCACTTAACTTAATTTTCAAAATCTAGTAAAATTATAATATTATCGTATTTTTTTCATAAGTAAACAACGAGTCGAGACAATATGGACATCCTAAGACTTTATAAATTATACATAATGATTAAAAATAATAAATAATTAAAAAATAGAGTAAGAAGTAATCAGCAAACAAAATTAGACCCACATTAATCCAACAAAAAATAAATCATTTCTCCCATGCTTAACCATGAATTGTTTCAGATTCATGGAACATTATGATGGTGATTAGGTCTTTGTTGGTGGCTCAAGACTTCATGTTATATATATGAAAAAGCATATGATGATTACTAATTTATCAATATATAATTACATGCTTTTATTTATTTTAACAGTTAGTCTACTACACAAGGGAACAAATATTAGTTAATTACTCATTTTTGTACATGTTTTTGCCAACAACTACATCTATTACCCAATGTAAATGGGGGAAAAGGAATGATGTAAAATATTGACTTAATAAGAAAGCAAAAAAGGAAAGAAAGAAAATGCGGCTGATAGTAAAAGATAAAAAAAATAATAAAGATTTGAATACCCACAGTATTCATAGTAAAGTAATTTGTATAGGTTAGTTTACTACAAAAAAAAATTATTTTATTGGAACGAATTTTGAAGCGGCTTTTAGATTAATTTGTAATGGAAATGCCTACAGTGGCTAAATGAGATCTTATGAAGTATTTGTAACATTTTGGCAAAAAACTGTTACAATTTGTAGTGATTTTGTGGCGGCTGATTGTAGCCGTTACAAACCTAATGACATTAAAAAAATATATAAAATTTGGAACCGCTTTTGTAACGGCTCGGTTGGATTTGATATAATTGTTATTCTAACAGCCTTTGCAACATATTTAAGTATGATTTGCCAGATATTTGGAATGATTTTTGTAATACTCTTCATAATTGTTTTGTATTATATTTGTATCTGTTTTTCGCACTGCATTTGTAATTGCTTTTTTAATACTACTTTTATAACGTTCTTTGAAACAACCTATTTTCTAATTGATAACTGTTTTTGGCACATTCTTTGTAACACTCAGTCGTTTTTATCTTTTACTGGTGTACTACAAAAGCCTTTTTGGCACATTCTTTGTTACAAAATTATTATTTTTGTAATATATTTTAATATTATATAATTTTATTTAAATTTATTTAATACATTTAATATTTATTTTATTTAATATATTTTAATATTTATTTTATTTAATACATTTTAATATTTTTTATAAAATTTATATAAAAACACATAATATAAAAAATATTTAATTATAATTATTAAAATATTATTATAAAATTATATTTTTACAAAATACAGAAAAAAACTAATCTAAATTATTATCCCCAGCGACCGCCTGTTCGTCATCGTTGTCGTCGCCGTTGGGTGGCGGGGGAATCAATTGGAGCCTCGTGCATTAGATAATCGGGCCAGTTGGAATCGATGCTTCTGATGTAGCGCTCGAGTGCCAATACAAGATCATCTATGTCGGGGCGCTGCGAATGTGGTGGCGAGGGTGAGGAAGCAATCGAATGGGTCGCCTGTGATGGTCTAGCAATCCAGTGGTAGGCCTCGAAGCTGAGACTGAATGCTCGGTCCCTCTTCCGACCACGCGCTGCTGACATCTAGACCTGCTGCTCGTCCGAGGCCATGGAGCCTTGAGAGGAAAATAGAGGCTCTTCATTACTGTTATGTTGTCTGTGGCGTTCCTCCATCACCCTCAAGAATATCTTTTGCAGACATGTTAAATAATTAGATTAAAAGAATAAATGATATAAATTTTTAATTACTTACCGCGACATCCTCCACCCTCTGGCCGCTCCACTAGCCATCCTTTGTGTTTTTGTAAACCTTCTCGCACACCTCCATCTAAGTGACGGAGTGTTCGAGTTGTGTCTCCTCTTAAAAAATGAATATGAAAATGATTAGAAATATAAAAAATTAAATAAAATGTCAAACATGCGTTGAAATTCTTACCATCCTCCTTGTGCGGCCCAACGGATATAAACCCCTCGCGATAGATGATCGCAGCTACTTCCGAGTTGGCTGCCTGACTGACCATATTTTTGGCCAACTTTGCCTAGAATTTTGGGATCGACTAGAACTCTAGGAGCTGGCGCCATATCTCCTCAGTCAGCCACAGTAGTTGAACCAACTGGTTCCAAGCATCAGCGAGCTGCTTCTGCAGAAACCTCCCCGCTTGTGACTTGACGAGTTTGAACATTGACTCGTCATTGCAATCCCACTAGTACGACATCTGAATACTAGCCCAGCCGGCTAAGAGCTCAACTGGATCATCAACAGGAAGGATAAAGCCCATCAGTAGGGAAGAAAGTCCAACAGGCCCACTTGCTACTTTCCTGAACTGGCAGGCTAAGAATGTACAGCTGGGAGGACATGTCATATATCTTGCCAACACATTTGTACAAAATCATATTAAAATATCTCCAGCTGGTTTCAAGTAAATCGGTGATAAACAAGATGAAAAATCTCTGAATAACTAATTCTCGAAATTGTAGGCAAATTTGGCAAGGTTTAGTCCAACTCACGTATCTTAGCCAATACTTATTCAAATCACTAATGGATTGTTGCGTATGACAACCAACACAAAGAGCTTTCGAATGGAGTATGAAACTCAGTAATTGAGCCCGTATCTAACTCTGTACAAACCTGTAAATAGAGATCTTGTGCAGGCTTTTGGTAACATCATTCTCATACTCAAACTCTTATTTCTTGCACTGTTCTCTCTCAGTTTTTTAGCTATTCTAAGCTTATATTTGCATTCCACATGAATATTCCACATTCTTAATTATATCTCACCATTATTATCTCTTTATTTCAAGTTTTCTATTTTAGTGCTTATTAAATCATTATTGACTTAAACATTGGAGTGCTAACCTCTATTTTGTTGGGATAGTCCTTCAATAATCTTAGGATATTCTTGGAGATCTATAAGCATCAAGTAAATGACACTTATCGTCATTGATCTAGGTATGGCGAAACTCCATTGGAAAAAAGTTTCTATGACTAGCTTTTTCCTCAAGGAATGTGAAGAAATGTCTTTTTATTTTTTGATTTTGGAATGACTCAATAATCTAATTTGTTAAATAATTATTTTAAATTTAATAAGGGAAGATAAAGTAAATAAAATAAAATTTCAAATAAAACTCTTGTCAACAATTTCTTGAATCTATTTTCGTAAATCTTTTCTACTTTTTTTCCCATAATAATTTTAAGCTTCTTATTGAGTTTGAAGATTTATTACACAGTCTATTTTCCTTTTTTTTTTTTTTTGTCAATTTTGGCACTGTATTTTCAAGTTTGAAGAAAACATAAATTTTCTTATAATAATAAAATAAAAATCATTGTTTGGAGGGTTTAAGGTTTTTGTGTGGGGACACAAAGATGTTGATATTAGGCAGCTGTACTGCAACTCTCTCTTTCTGGTTCGTGCAGGAACACGGCTTCAGCTGTTTGGATATCAAGAATTGATGGCTCCAGATATGCACTAATTCATAAAGTTTTGTCACATTCTCCATCTTTACAGTGAAAGCGGATAAATTTACATGCTGGATTCCATTCCTCGTTTTATGTATTTTTTTTCTTTTTTTAAAATATAATTATAGTAATATTTTAATAAATTGGTCATATCGATTTGATCAACGTAATTAAAAATTAATAAAAATAAGACAAATACTCACAGATCACTGAGACTCAAACCCACGATATCCAATAGGGGTGGCTAGCCAGCTCGATTCGACTTGACTCGAGCCAACTCGAGTTTGCTCAAAATATTATAAGCTCACGAGTTTTTTTTTTTTTTTTATATATATATTTTATTTTTAACTTTTTTATATATTTAACTCCATATTTAATATTATATCAATTTTATACTCAAAGTTAACCATACATTATAATTATTAATCAATATCATATATTTTAATTTTAAATAATAATGAACTATTGTACTTTTATTTATATATTCAATATCTATTACAAAATAAGTTTAATCAACAAGTTAGTAAATTTCAATATTTTTTAGAGTAATTATTTAATATGATGCATATAAATTTTATATTAGATTTCAATATCCATTTACAATTTTTTCAAATTAAGAAGTTCTCACAATTTCTTATCATTTGTTATATATATTTCTGAGCATATATTTATACCAACATACATAGTATGCAATCTATTTTATTACATATAAATTTATGTCAAAATTTGATTATTATTATGAATTAATCTAAAGATAATACTAATAATAATAATGATGATGGTGATGATGATGATGATTGAACAGTTTTAACTATTTTGATTGTTATTATAGTATATATAATTATAAGATCAATCACTATTTTTGTACTTTGTTCAAAAAAATATCTTTTAATTTTTTTTATATATAATGAGATCAACCATTTTTACAAAAATAACTTTGTTATTTTTTATGGAAAAAGTATTATTTTAGTCCGCTAACTATGCCTAATTTTAATTTTAGTCCGATAACTATGTCCATTTTTGTTTAGGTTCAGTAACTTACGAAATTGCTTACTTTTAGTCATCTGACAGATTTTCTGAGAATTTTACTCCTATGCAACTTTTGAAAGGTAGTTTTAGTCCATATGCACTCATAGGGGTAAAATTGTCCGAAAATCTGCCAGAGGACTAAAAGTAAGCAATTTCGTAAGTTATTGGACCTAAACAAAAATGGACATAGTTATCGAATTAAAATTAAAATTAGGCATATTTAGCGGACTAAAATAATACTTTTCTCTTTTTTTATTAATTTTAGTAACAATTTAAAATTATGTATAAATATTTTAATAATTTAATGTATATATACATTTTGTATTTTTATTAAATAATTACTACTAAATTAATTAATATTATTTATACTTATCCAAATGAAGTTGTTATCCCAATATTAAATTTGAATACTTGGAACTCTGTCTCAAATATAAATATAAATTGCATCATGAATCAACCAATCCAATCCCTTGTCGATTAGTATTCTTTTTTCATTAATATAAGTTGCTGGATCCCATTCATTACTTTATTTATTTTAATCTATAATCATAATATATATTTTTTTATATTAAATAATACCTCAAAAGTAAGCTATTTTCAAGAACTAGTGCACACCCCTTTTATTTGTAATTTGTTTATTTTTAGTTTTGAATTTTAAAAAAAATTTCATGATTTAATATTTGAAATATAATTCAACACTTAAGTCTATGTGAAATGGTAAATTACATTACCAAAAAAAAAAAAAAATAGATAATTAGGAGAATAAGCGATAATTTTATTTTATCACTAATTATATATATGTTTAGTGAAAATAATTTTTATTCTGCCACAATAATAAATTTTAAAATTTAAATAGTAAAAATTGTTTTTAATTTAACAATTTTAATTAGCAAGAATAAGTGAAAAAATAATGTGCATTAAAAATTATCACTTGAAACAATTCATGACAATTTATAGTGACAATTAATATTCATCAATTATTACTATTTGACTTATGATTAAGTTGTTACTATAGATACATAATTAATTATATATATAATATTTATCACTAATGATTATATAACGACAGAATCAAATGATTGTCATTTGTATATATTTTAAAGATAATTTTAAAATTTTTATTTGATATCGTATGTTTAATATTATATTTTATTGTAGTATTAACACAAAATTATCCAATATGAATGGGTTGAGAAAATGAAAAAAGAAAAAAAAAAAAACACTGTAATTTGAATCATGTCATATCAACAGTGAATTTCACTTGTATTGTGTTGATATGAAATATTTCCCATTATTTGATATATCTACTTGATCGGGCCCAAATGATGTGACCTTGATCTGCGATTTCAATCGTGCTACGTCGTTGTCCCAAATTCTTGATAATTTCTGAGGATAAACAAAATACGTCAAACTAGTCGGGTTCGTCCCCGACGAAGACACTCCGACGTTCAAGTTAGTTCCTGGTCGAGATGTGTAAATGCGAGCTTAAAGTAAGTTAAGTATATTGATAAAAGTGAAGTTACCTGTAACCAGTCAGACACGATGTATTTATAGGGCTAAAATCGATTATGGGAAGCTGCTATGTGTTATAATCATGAACTTCAGTCTTTCAATCGGACGGTTTATCGCTATCCAAGCGTTTGGATCCCGTGGTGGGCGGAAATCCGCGAGCCTGGCAACAAATTACGCATGCGGGTTTCCATCTTCCCACGTGATTTTGGCTGGGAGCGAATTTATAGTATGAATGTCCTTTTTATCCTTAACGAGGGGTATTTTGATCTTTCAGTAATTTATCCCTTGTTACTCTTTAATTTGGCGCCTTCATCCCCAAGGTAGCAAATATTTGTGGGAATTGTATGGGGCCCAGCTTATAAAAAAAGATATCTTCAATCATACACAAGATTTCGAGGCATCATACCAATGCACCATTAATGATGAGAAACATCCACTTTACAATTGATTCATCTTGTGATTTCATAAAATTGAGTTTATTTCGCTACATTATATATGTAAACGGTATAAAAATTATGATAAATCAATACTATGAATTATTATTAAATAAAATTAAAGTATTTCTAAACAATTTAAAGTAAAAAACTAAATATTTATTATTATCAATCAATGTGTGCCATGGTTTTTAGTCATAACATAAACATTTGTCATGGTTTTGGCCATAACTAATATTTTGGCTACACTTTCAGAAACAACGGTCGATAGCAATTGCGAAACCATGGTTGATTTGTATTTGCCATGATTTTTTTTATTTTGGCTATAGTAATTAACCGTTGCGGAAAATCATATTTTTTCTAGTGCATCATACTCAATTATAGTTAATTTTGACACTTATTTTGTGCAAGTACATATTACCCAAAAATTACAATGTAATTTTAAAGATTTTTTTATAATTATAAATATTTCTTGTTGTTTAAAAATTAAAAATATCCCCTTAGAATTAATTGTTGTATAACAAATATTTTCTCGTGATAATCCATTGTAAGAAAGTATATATTAGAAGAAGGTAATGTTATCACTGAATAGATTCAAAATGGACTACTGAACAGTAGTAAGATTATGTAAAATAAATTCAAGGCCTAATGAATTTTAATTAAATCCAATTTAATAAAATTTATTTAATTGAGCCTATTAGGTATTTAATCCAATTAAATACTCAAGCCCAAATTGTCTCTTATTAATTAATAGAATCCAATTAATTAATTAAATAAAAGAAACTCAATTTAAATTAATCCAATTAATTTAAACTTGGGTTATCCATCCAATGGACCCCCATGTGCGTGTAATCCAATTACTTACATCTTATAGAATTAATTTCAAATTAATTCCTTGTTTTTTTTCGGTGATTTGTGTGTGACTCTTTAGATTCACCTTTCAACTAGATTTGGGCTAGTGTCCAACACTATTATTAATTAATATTTCTTGATTAACCCTTAATCAAGAATGCCCGTCGCCATGGGTGGCCGTCTAGCAAAGGTCCATGGTAGTAGATACTTGGTGAATTTTTCTGTGAACATTTAGGCTCCAAAGACCATACGGGTACGGTCCTTCCGTCTACCGTGTGACGCCCCAAAGATTATAACACACAATTGTAGGATTAATTGATAAATCTTTATGAAACTTAGTTAATTAGTAAATAAATTATAAATCATAATTGGAATATAATAAAACTTGAACAGATTAAATTGAAGTACATTATAATATTTTGGGTAACTTATATTAAGTAAGAAAATTTAAAAATGCGTAATGGGTATTTTAAAAAAAATCTAATTAAATAAAGAAAATAATAATAACAGTATATATATATATAAAGAGGAAGTAGAGTTGAGAGTTGGCTAGTGGGCCACCAACCCCCACCGCGTCACTCTCGTTCCCTTTTTCACTTGTACACAACACACACACCCACACCCACAACACATTAAAATTGCAATTTTCTCTCGCGAAAAAAATAAACAGAGATACGAAAATTGCATTTTAATTTATATTAATTTATATAATTATATTACTTAATTAGTCTATTTATTAAATATTATTTCTATTGAGCGATATACTATTTAATCAGAATATTTTACAAGTTTGACTATTTAATTAGTGTCGAATTGAATATTACATCGAATATAAAAATGATATCATTGGTTAATTGAATTATTAAATTTGTTAGATTTAATTATTACTATAGTTAATTTATACAATTCCATCGGAATTATTAACCAAATACGCAATTCTACGTATTATTGTTTAATTAAATTATATAGTAGCGAGGGATTGACAGGAAATTCATAGAAATATTTCGAAAATTATATTTAAGAAATATTATGTTATTAAAGAGGAAAAATGAGGTCTTTAATGATAACCTAATTTAGAAATGTTATTAAAAACGATAGTCATAAATATATAAAGGGTTTTGTTAAATGATTCCCTACGAATTAAATGATAAATTATAATTATTTTTTTGAAGCCTAGAGTGTCTAGTTATTAAGAAGAACTAGAGCGAAGATTTATATTTTGGTAGAAATAAAATATTAAAAAATTATTAAAAATTGTGCGAATAATAATTAATATTCAATTTAAAAAAATTACAATATTCTTGATATATTAATTGGATATGGTATAACCTATTATAGGACACAGGGATAAGGTGAAAAGATTGACAATTATCGATTGAGTAGATAAAAGCATTGTAAGGTCGAGGTAAGTAAATAATAAGTATTATCTATATATGTTTTCTTTATTTGTGGTATTACTATTATATAAATTAATGCTGAAGTTGATTTATCTACAAATATGAGTGGTGGATGATTTAACTTGATTGACGATATGGTGTACGTGAAATGAGAAAATATATTGCCATATTATATTTGTTGTATGATGTGTTGTGGGTATCTGAAAATGAGAATATGTAGATATATGTTTTTACGTTACTAGTTGCTTACAAGAATGATGATATGCGGAAATGAGGGAGTGGTGGAAATTGAATACAATTGTGATGTGAATACCCCTTGATGTTGTTAAAAGCCTGTAAGGTGAAATGAGATAAAAAGAGCTACGATGCGATATGAGAAAGAAATAAAATAAAAAGAGCTTTGATGCAATATGAAAAAGATGTGTATGTAAAAAACTATGATGCGATATAAAAGAGCTATGATGCGAAACAAAACAGCTATGATGGGAATTGAAAGAGCTATGATGCGAAATGAGATTGATGAGCCGACTGTTAAGGCGATTCATTTGAACTTATATAACGGTGAGATTGAGTTGATGGGTAAAACACGATATCACCTTCTGGTAAGCAAACTAGGAAAAAGGGGAGTTTAATTGATTGTTTTATTGCGAGTTAGCTATGTGGTGCAATAAAGCTGATTATGTTGGAATTAATTAACTATGTTCTACGCATGTTGCCTACTTATCTTGTTTGGACTATATTTGATATATATATATAGATAGGGCTGGTTATTTACTTAGTAAGTGGCAGGTTCATTCCTCTGCTGATATTTTTTTTCAGGAATAGTTCTTGAGGTGTTTTCCTATCGAAGGCTAGGTCTAAACGCTACATTCATGCAGGTCGGGCCAATACGCAATTTTCTCCTCATTGTCAGTTAAAATACAAATCACATTTCGTTTGTATAGAGAGAACGCAAAAGCATGAGGATTACTTGTGATGTTTGATATGTATATATATAATGTTGTGAGTTGATTATGCCCATTATGACATTGGAATTACGTGTGCGTATTAATTACATGATTATGTGCACATATATATTTAGATACAGGAGTTACTTTAAGTATGGCGTTTAGAGAAGATATAGCCCTAGTAGCGATAGAGGGAGCTACATTAGGTGTTATCAGAACAGGGATTAGATTTCCTAGGGATGAAATGTAATATTATACATGAGGTACATGTGTGCATTTCATATAGGATGGAAGCGTCAAGGGAAAACACTACTGACCCAACTTAGTCATTAGAGTCTGTGTAGGGTCATGATCATGCATCAGAACATCAGGGGTTAGAAGCCCAAAATAGAAATACACCACAACTAGAAATAAACCCTTTTATGCAACAATTTCTAGAAATGATGCAGAGGATTGCTCCATCGCCACAACCTCAACCACAAGATGCAGTTATTACATGATTGCTTCGCACCAGTAGCAAAGACAATGACTGTGAGGCTTTTGTTGGCTATTGCAACAACAAAAGGATGGTTCTTACACCATCTAGATGTCAACAACGCTTTCCTTCATGGTAACCCGGATGAGGTAATTTACATGATTTACCCAGAAGGTTACAAGGTCCCTGATGGAATGGTGTGTAAACTTAAGAAGTCTCTGTATGGCTTAAAGTAGGCCTCGAGACAATGGAATCATGAATTTACTGAGAAGATAAAGGCACTAGGCTTTATCCAGTCGAAATATGCTTATTTCTTGTTCACAAAAGGTACTAATTCACAGTTTGTGGCCCTCCTTTTTTATGTAGATGACATTTTAGTGACTGCAACAATAAAGGATTACATACAGGAAGTAAGAAGGTATCAAGATGATAATGTCGAGGACTTAGGGGAAGCAAAGTATTTCTTAGGCCTTGAACTATCTAGATCGCAGCAGGGACGGGTTGTAACGCACAACAAGTATGCACAAGACATTATCAAAGATGTGGGACTTCATGAAGGGAAGTCTATTGTCACCCCACTGTTTGAATTTTTCCGTAGAACTTGGGGGAGCCATACAGGAACCTTCCAGGTGTAGGAGACTCATAGGGAGGCTACTGCACCTTGGTTTCACAAGACCGTATATTTGCTACGCAACACAGCAATTGAGCCAATTTGTACAACGCCCCTGCCAAGAGCACTGGAGTGCAGCAATGCACCTGATCAGATATCTTAAAGGGAACTCTTCCTCAGGTTTATTCTTTCCAGCTAATAATGATTTTGAACTAAAAGCATTTTCTGATGCAGATTGGGCAGCATGCCAAGCAACAAGGAGGTCACTAACAGGCTCTGCATATTTATGGGAGTAAGCCCGGTCTCTTGGAAGACAAAGAAATAGACAACAATTTCTAAATCCTTTGTCGAAGCAGAATACAAGAGCATGACAACAACTGTGTGTGAAATTGTGTGGGTAAACAATTTGCTTAAGGATTTAGGTGTTAAGGTCCTGACTCCAGTTCCTTTCTTTTGTGACAATAAAGCTGACATACATATAACAGAGAATCCAGTTTTCCACGAGAGAACCAAGCATGTGGAGATCGATTGTCATGCTGTAAGGGATAAATACTAAGAAGGCCTCATTTTGCCTACTTATCTGGTGTCAAAACAACAACTTGCAAACCTTTTCACTAAGCCACTACCAGGGAACGCATTTCTACATCTATGTTCCAACTTGGGCTTGGTTGCTATGAACGCAAGTCCAACTTGCGTGGGGGCTGCTGAAGTTTCAAGCTCAAGAAAAACAGAAGCTGGAAATGGCAACAGTGATTCAGGGCTGCTGAGGAAGAAGCAGAAATAGTGTCGCGCTTTTTTTTTTTTCTTTTCAAACTTTTTTTCTCTTACATATAAAATCGCTTCAGCAAATGCGATTTTCACTATCCGTTTGGTTCTCTTCTTTTCCCTTGACAGTTTTATCAGTTGGATTGTAAGGTTAGTTAGGGTAGTTACTTCTTCTACCTTATATATACATGATAGAACCAGCACTGTACATCTTAAGATAGACACACTATGAAGATCAATAACCTGCGAGTTTTAATTCTTGATTTTCTTGAATGGATTATTGCTTATCCGCGTCCAATTCTAGCAGTGTCTAACATTGATGATTAAACAAGAAAGGCCGCTACCATTGGTGGCAGTCTAGCAATGGTCTATAGCACTATAAACAGGTGAATATATGTGTGAACGTTTAGGCTCGCGAATTCCATGAATTAAGTTGCCCCTTTGTCTTTATGTTCATAATTAATATAAAATAAGAGGCGAATACATTTCAAAAGCATTTCAACAAATTTCGAATATTCATAATTTTTTATTTCGAGATAAATCAGGGAATGATTTACCAGTTTTTCAAGGATCTGATTTCTCTCAATTTTCTGCAACTTTGTTTATCTCTAATTAATATTCTCTATACTTGTCTTTAATTTTCCATAATATTATGGCTCGTATTAAAATATATTCGAGTTTAATAAATTTTTAAATCAGTTGGCAAAACATTATTCTAGGACAGAATATATGTTTAATTCAAATTTAAACTCCGTGATTAATTAACCAAACTCCATTATAACTTGACTATATTTCTTAGAAATAATCATATTTTACATATGTAATTTTTAATTTGTTATGAATTGTTCTTTCATGAACAAATTTCAAGAAAAATTTTCTGCGGAGGGAAATTTTTTACCCAAATTAAGTTTGATTGAACCAAACTAATCACATAGCAAGTGCATTACACTTGTCATACGATAGATCACTCTTATAAATTGTATACCAAACATAATAAGTATATTATATTAATTACTCGGGAAAAATGCAAACAACCCCCTGGATATCACAATTGAGCAAATTACCTTTATGAAAAAATAAATAGCTATTTACTTTCCTATATTTTTCAAAATACATCATTTTACCCCCCCTCCCTATGATTTTCAAAATGGAGCAATTTACCTCCCTGTATAGGAAGTTAAATTGCTTCATTTTAAAAAGTACAGGGGCGTAAATTGCTATACTTTTTTATATGGGGATAATATGCTTATTTTAAATATCACATGGAATAAATTGTTATTTGCCCCTAATTATTATATAATTAGTTTTTTTGGGTAAATGTAAGTTTCATTAATAAAACAAGATCGTACAGTACAACAGTGCTCAATTGGTGGTTTCTCCCTCGACAGGCCAAGGGATACGTCATAATCTATATAACACACATGAAGTAACAGAACGAGATAAATTAATACTGATAAACCTCTGTCTAATATCTTCCACAATAATGGTGGCTATGATATTCGGTGATCACTCCGTATGCTCAAAGCGTCTCAAATTTTCTTCCCTCCAACTGTGGTAAATGCAAGTAGCCAGGAGTGCACGATCAGCCAAGTTAATGATATGCTTTCCTCGTCATTTTCTTGCTGCCCACTCAACGTCCCGTGACCACTCTCTATTAGGCCATTCAAACCGAACAATCCGTCGAATCGCTGTCAGGCATCTTCTGGCATAACGACATCAAAAGAATAGATGAGTATGTGTCTCCATTGCGCCCTCATCACATAATATACAGGCGCCTATGTATGATAGTCATGGTTTATCAGCTGTGGATAGTTTTTTCAAAATCGCAAGCCATAGGATGAAATTATGCTTGGGGATCTTCAGGAAACCCGAAAGTAGTGAAGACCAACCTACCTTGGGTCCCGGTATTATATAATTAGTTTTGATTTAGCCAAATCTAATTTTGACTAGAATTTTCCCTCTTGATGGTCTTTGGTTGAAGCATGCAGACAAAGCTGTGTGCATGCATCTGTCTTTGCATTTGTAGTGTTGTGCCATTTTCAAATATAAACGTTACTCAAAATCTTTCCTATTGACATTCTGAGATTTGGACATCATCTCTTAGAGGAAGATACAAATTTCAGCTTCGAACATTTTTCCAACGGATCTAAAATAAATCAGATCTATACATACATTTTTAATTTGAATTAATTACATTTAATTTCTCTTTAAAAATATAAAATTCTACTTTTTTTCCTAATTAAATTTCGAAAATTATATTTCCACTCCCTCCAAGAATTCTTTATTAACAATTATAGAGAGTTCGAACTGAAAATGATAAATAAAAAATTATATAAACTTTTAATTTTATACCTTATTCATGATTCTGTAATGAATGTATTGGTCCAATTTAGGACAATCGATTCCACCTTGATAACAACATGACAAATAAACTAACTTCCGGTGTCGCTAAATTTTTCTGCGAAAGAAATATACCTAACTTCATATATGTCAAGCGCCATCTTGTAGTTGTTTTAGCATGTGAGACGACGAAGATTGAAAATTTAAATATTAACTAAATATTTTAGTAAATTCTATCACCAGAAGAAATATAATTTTTTGTTAGAATTAATTATGCTCGCCAGTGAGGTCTAGTTTAATTGGCAAAGTTGAGAGGCCCCACAATCTTAGAGATCAAGATATGGTTGTAGTAAAGGTCTTTGTTAGATATTGATATTCAATATGAATGATTGTAATCGATTTATTTCAATTAATAATAGTTCATCGCTCTTATATTTTTTTTAAAAAAAAATCAACTACGCTCCAAAACGGTCATTGATAATTGTTTCTGCAGGTGAATTCAAAATATTATCGGTGCTTAAAATCATGAAAAATATTTTAGTCATAGCTAAAAATAGTGTCAAATATCAATACATTGTGATAATTACAATCTAAGTTTTTGTATGAATTCTGTACTGTAATTAATAGTATTTTTAAGCCGTGATCATTTATATTGTTACAATGATAATTTTTGTTTGTATTGCATCAAATATGTACTTTATTTTATTTGATTAATACTTACAAGTTAATGACATTATTTTCTTCTTTCATCCATGTACTATATTAAGATAAATTACCATAAATTCTCTTAAAATTTGATATAATTACAAATGCCCCCTTATTGTTTGAGAAATTACCTGATTAATATCTCTTGATTTTAACGTCCGTCCAACAAATAACTTATTTCTTAGCAGACCTCTGTTAGGTTTACATCTCTTTTCTGTGATGAACTGGCAAAATGTCGTTGTGGATGAAATAATTTTACTTAATTTTTAAAATTTTTTATTATTTTTTAGACTAGAAAAAGGCAACAAAAAAAATTCACCTCTTCTGCCGTTTTTTAAAACTTTTTCTAGGCTTCTTTCGAAAATTTACATAATTTTATCAAACACTAGGTGTATTGATAATTTCACAACAAAGGGTATTTAAAGTTATGTCAAATTTCAAAAAAGCTCCTTGTATTTTATCATATTATATTATGTGATTCAAAAATTATATTTTAATATTTACAAAATATTATACTTATGGTGGACAAAGAAAAAAGAAGAAAAATAATCTGCATGGACCCACACGGTAACGCGTGGTGGAGCAGTTCCCCCTTACCACAGCGTATTGGAATTGGTCAAAAAATCCAAGATGTTATTCCCCCTTTTTTTTTTTGCTCTCCAATCCTTACTTTGTTGTCCAAAAGCTTTCCATGAGAACCCTACCATCTCTCTCTCCTCTCTCTCTCTCTCTATATATATATATATATATAAATACAAACAACTCTTATGATATTGTAAATGAATAAATTACCATTTTATAAAAATACAAATAGCGATTTACATCTATATATTTTTTAAAATACAACAATTTACCCCCTATGACTTTTAAAATGAAGCAATATCCTCTCTATATAAGGAGGTAAATTGTTTCATTTGGAAAAGTAAAAGGGGGTAAATAGCTATATTTTTTTTCATATGGAATGTGCTCATTTTCAATATCACAGTGGGTAAATTGCTATACACCCTATATATATATATATTTGAATTATTAAAATATTTGTCTTTTTTGAAAGAATAAGCAATTTGGCAGGCATTTCATGAGCAAAATTGGAGCTCGAAAATGACTTGCTTTGATGGACGACCTACAATTTCAAATAACAGCTGGTGTTGGCGGTGGAATGTATTTTGATTAAGAAATTGTGAAAAGTCGGAAAAAAAATATTATCAAAGAAGAAAGATTTTGTTCTTTTAATTCAAAGTTTTATTTTTTCCTCCCAAAATGTGTATAAAAATTTCCAAAAGTATACATAGAAGTGAACATCAAAATTCAATGTTAATTGCTTTAAAGGGTAAATGCTAAAAATGATTAAATTTGTGTTTAAAATTACTTTAATATTTTTTCTTCATTTATTGACATTACTATCCCTAAATCATATTTTGTTTCATTCTAATTCATTGGTCAACTTTTCTACAAAAAGGTGATCAAAATTTTTAGTTTTGAGGTGTAATTAAATTGATCATTTTATCCTCATATCGTGTTCGTTACAGTGTTGTCAGGGACTAAAGTGCAAAGTTCAAATTTGGATTGGCCATCTTACGCTAAGGAAATGAAATTTTCATGTCTTTTTTCCCTCGGAAAGTTGAGTGAGGGATTGAAACGAAATAAGATATGACTTTCAGGATGATAGGGTCACTAAATGAAGACGACTAAGTAATATATCAATTCAATCAATACATTAATATAACTAAACACAATGAAATAAATTATAAGAAAAAATTGTATTTTTGGTTCCAATATTTTAGGCTTTTTTTTTTCACTTTAGTCCCATTTGTTATGATTTTCTCATATTGCATCCCATAAGTGGAAAAATTTATCAATTTTAGTCATCACATTCATTTTTCGTCTAATGGTCGACATAAATATACTGAAATGCACGTGAGATTGCTAATGGTTCCGTTAATTATTGTTTGAAAAATACACATGTGGACTCAATTGAGAAAAATTGCAACTATGAGCTGCAATATGAGAAAATCGTAACATATGGGATTAAATTGAAACAGGCCCTAACATATGGGACCAAAAATATAATTTTCTTAAATTATAATAAACTTACGTAAAGTGAAACAAACACCCACATTTCCGACGGGACTAACGTGGCTTAACTATTAAGTTAAAACATTATTGGTTTTAGACACAAACTCAATGAACCATTTATGACATATACCCTTTCTTAAGGAAATTATTTTCTATTTTCTCTTGTATCAACAATACTTGCAAAATTTTAAAGAGTTTCAATCTTTTTACAAAACCTAATGTTTTTAAAAAAAATTTAATTTTTATTTTCTAATATAACATTTTTCCCTTTGCGGCTTGACCAAAACATAATAATTCTTGAAATATGATTTAATTTGCAAGTGATTCTAATAGTCCTTTCCTTTTCTTTAGTGTATCCCAAGAGTCAAAAAAGGAAAAATATGAGCATATACTATCACAGGAAAAAGGACCTAAAATAATCCTATGTAATCATTATGCTAATGATCTTTTCCATCTTTAAACCTTCATGCCCTAGGGTTTACATTGTGAGTGAGCCTAATTAACAAGATTTTGCTCTATTCTATTATTAGATTATGTATGAAAATAAACCTTATTTTTCAACAAATCACAACAAGGGTTTGAATTCTTGGAAAAATCCAAATCAAAACATATTTAAAACTTTTCACAAAGGTGTTCTTACATTTTATTTTTTTGGATCCCATAATTATAATTTATGGTATCATTCGATAGTGTTGTTATTATTTTTTTATGAAATGATGTATTTAGGGTAAGTTTACGATGATGCAACGTCTGATATGTAAAATACACCTAAATCTTACTGGAATATAACCTATAAAACAAGGAATTATTAGAATCACATCGGAAAAACTCTGCTAATAACCTATTCAATGTTTAAGTTAGATAGGTTTAAGGGAAAGGTACTTAAGGTCATGCGAAATCTTATCATTCCAAACATATTCTTAGACGCTATCATTGCTTAGAGAGATGGTGAGCAGAGGTGACGTCAGGATGGACCGAGTCAGCTCAACAGAAAACACAGCAGATCCCTTACCAAGCCAAGTCATAAATTGCCCATACTAGGCATCAAGATGGGTTTGAGGTCGATAGGTGATTGATTTTAGGTCAAGTGGGAGATTGTTAGAATATGTAACCTAAAAATCAGTTAGAATGACATAATTGTAATCTATTCTAACAGTAACTCGATTCTATGTAATATAATTCAGTGAATAAAATGAGTATTCGCTATTGGCATTTTATTTGTTATGCTCATTATATATATGTTTAAATTTCTTTTAAATATCACAACAAAGCCCACAGACCACTTTAACAACCGTAGTACAGTTGGACTGTGCATTAGATGGCGGTCATAAAGCATAGAGTTACGTCTGAAATATTCCAAGTCGAGAACCTTGAGAATAGGCATCGCGTGTCCAATGGAGACTTCCATTAAGAGTCCCATTCATTTGATAAGTGTTATGTTTCATCGACAACAGACGTGGAATGTCTATGCGATCTTAGTGGGTCGATTGGCTAGGTGTTGAATCGACTGAACTGACTTTCGGAGATCTTCATATAGAAGCCTTAGACGCTTGGTCAGTATGACTCGAATTCCCAACTACGATAGTATGGGAGTAGTCCTCATACTTGAGGAATTATGACAGTCACGTGTATGCGATTACTGTATCTTGAATTTATGCGAAAGGTGATTATGTCCCAGAAGGGACGAGGAATTAATTAAAAATTAATTCCATAAGTAATAAGATTACTTATTAATGAGACAGATCCATTGGATAGAGGAATCCAAGAATAAATTAATAGGATTAATTTATATTGTGCTTGCCCTTATTATTTAATAAGTTGGAGTTATTAATTAATAAAGGCTTATAAAGCTCATATATTTAATTGGATTAAATATATGATGGGCTTAATTAGGTGGATTTTAATTAAAAATGACTTTAATTAAAATAGTTTTGTAGTTGTATTTTTTTTTTTAATAAAAATCGGCCAAAGCACCCCGTAATTAATTTGTTGGAAAAATCTAGGAAAGAAAATTATTGACTAACAATTTCACTTTTCGAAAGTGTCATGTTAATTATCCTTTATTTGAAATAAAGAATCTATTACCTTATGGATGATAGAATGAATCTAAACACATTTTAATAAATTCATACAAGATATATATATATATATATATATATTAATTGTTTGGAATGACCAATAAATACTTAATACAATACAACAAAATAATTTCCTACACTAAAGAATGAGGTCTGTCGAGGTTGGAGAGACTACAAAACAAAGAGCCCATGAATATTTGAGTTTTTATAATTGATAAAAATGATAAAAAAATATACTATATATGTCAAAACATGAAATCCAACTATACATTATTGCTAGAATTTCAATTTTGCAAGTGCGGACAATAATTTTAAAAAAATAGCACATTTGGTCTATTCTTCACGAAAAATGTTAATTTCGCAAAAAAAACGGAGGTTGCAAAATAGATTAAATATTCTGCTTTCTAAAAATTATTAGATATATTTAATTGCAAAACTAAAATAGAAATTTACCAAAAATCCCATCCCATTACAATTACGAGATGAAAATTTGAATGCACTTTTTCCTTGAGAATTATGTTAACCGAATTAGAATTGCTCAACTCGTCAAGAACTCTTTATGGGCATCACTCTTAACATCTATAACATAAACGAATTTCGTTATGGCTTACATGGCAATAATTTACTTGTGCATAAAGTGCTATCGGAACATGATATAATTTATTCTTAGCCCAATTTCCCAAAAACTACAATTTGTAAAGAGACATCCTTTTTTTCTCCATAATGTAGATTTACTTATACATATTTCATGGAAACAAATGTAATTTTAATTTTGTAAGTTAAGAGTGACCGCTCTAAAAATATAGGATTTGGAGAGGGTTTAGAAATAATTTCTATTTTTAATTACTAGCTGGATACTTTTGGATCGAATTTTGAAACGGCCATAGAATGGGAGACATTTTGTCCTAATAGACGGTGTTTCTAATTATTTAGAACGGTTGTGTCGTGACCCTTCTTGAGTAGTAACGGATTTTGTACCACTTGTCATTAATTGTTTCTAAATACGTCTGCCTATCTTAAAATATAAATTCTTCTTATTGAACACTTTTTTTCCTATTTGCAACGATCTTATTTTTTATTTTTTACATGTTTTGGAATGATTTTTTTAACACTATTTACATAAATTTAAATGTAAGAAAGACGTATATTCACACTCCTTCTGATATACATTTTGGCATAATTGTTGTACTTCAAAGTGATATACTTTGGAATGGGCATTGGAACTTAGCTTCAACTTTTCTTGGAATATACTTTGGAACGGTTGTTTCTTTTGTTTGGAATATATTGTTCGAACAGGTGTAGATTTTATTTTGAAATGATTACCTTGATATTTAGTCATTAAATTTTGAACGGTATTTATTATATCTGAAAATATTGTAATGGTCGCTGGAACACAATTTAAACCTTTCATTGGAATACACTTTAGAACACTTTTGTCCTTTCTTTGCAATACATTGTTGGAACAGTCCGGACGATATTTAGTCATTACATTTAGAACGACGTATATTTTTTTTTAAAATATTCACAAATAGTTGAAAAGTCCGTTCCTAAATTATATATTTAACTAATATATGTATATATATTAAAATTTTGAAATAATATTTTTTTATTATAATTAATTTTTTAAATTTGATTAATTAAATAAATATTGAATAAAGGAATGCAATTAACACTAAAATGTGGATAGTTACGAAAAAAACTGTTATATTAATAAAAAAAAATTATTTAGAAGTATTAAAAATAAATCTAATCTACACCCCGTCTCTCTCATCAGCATGGTCCATGTCATTATTGTCTAGGGCATAGAGGTCTGCCAGAAGTTGTGGTGCGTTGTTACTTGAGGCGCTGGACTATGGCAGGTCGGTAGTCAAGGTGTTAGCCTTCATCGACTTCATTGCCCATCATGTTGGTCATCATCGTCTCGAGCTGGACCATTCGATCCTCCATGTCCGAGCATGACGGTGGCAGTGGCTGTGGTGATTGTGATGTGTAGGTTCGGCTCGAGGCGTAGGCCTTAGAACCAAAGTTGAATACACGCATTTTGTTCTTGCCCCCGACCGTTGCCAGCCACAGCTGCTGCTCGGTCATCTCCATCGAGCCTTCTTATTTGGGCGGAGTCTCTTAGCAATCGACCATGGTCTGAGGCTGGTGGTGCTCCAACAACTTCTGGAATGCCGCCTGCAAAACAAACAAAAATATTAGTATTATTTCAAAAATTTAAAAAAATAAAATATTTTAAAGAATTATTATTTACTGCCACCTCCACCGACATATGAAAGCCCAAAACATGGACTAATAATCACAATCCCACCAGTACGTCATCAACAATATCACATAAAAAAAAAAGTATTAAAGTATTAAAAAAACTTTAAATTATACGATAATAAGAAATTTGAAAAATAAATTACGTGAAACTCTCAAATTAGAATTGGTGGTGCTCTGGGGCCACCTGGTGCAAACATCCCAGGGGTGGGGATAGTGCCCTTGCACAACCACACTGATGCGATTGTAAAATTTCTAATCAAACTTGGAATAACTTGTTAATTAGTGATTTTTAACATAAAATAATGCAAAAATAACTGAATAAAAATTTTATTTTTGCACTTCTAATGCGGACACTTAATCTTCTCATTGTCCATTTATGCATATGAGAATTGGCCTATAGATCAGCAGGATTTGCCGCTTGGGGTACAGTAGACTATCCGGCCTCATTTGCGACCGATGAATGTATATGGGCCAACATGAATAAGTTTGACCATACTGCCCACAACCCCAATCTCACACTATGGTGCTCTACTACAGAATAGGATATGTCCGATCAAAATGCCTTCATGCCTCTGCATCAAACGGATGACATAAGAATCCCTCCTTCATTTGATGCTTAGCATGCCATGTCATGTGCTTGGCAATCATTTTTGAAGCATACAACCTCTGCAGTCGAGGAGTAATCAACAAGTACTTAAAGAATGGCTTATGGGGTCTTCTTGCAGTTAGAACTTCGCTCCCCGATCTACTTGTATACAAAACTTGCAGTAATCCATATCAGTATTGTCCTTCTACTACAACATGCAACCATTCTTCTAAGCATCAATTTTATCAACATGTAAAATCAAGTCTCTTATCAACTTCTTCGTGCTATAGTAATCGAGTGGTAGGGTGTGATTGCGGGATCATATGCTCGCTTTGAAAAATTATTCTCGACCTTGATATTCACCAAACAAGCAACCGTTGCTAACTGAGATTGGGTGCACTATATCGAAAAAACGATATGACAACCTAGACACATAACCATAGGGCCCCTAACATAATATGAACTAGGGCCGACGTCAGTAGGATATGATTTTGTACCATCAATAGGCACACCCACCTAATTATAATTAGAAGACTAGAAAGTCGACCTAGCATCATCGAAACCCATCCTCTGCGCCCATCCATATGCATTGCATCACCCTAGTGCATACTAATACCTTACTCCTAAGCAGTTGTAGTTTTCTCATCTTGCATAGGGGGCATGGTGACGGCATTAAAGTACTCCTGCATCCTGTTCTCGCCATGAGAACTCCAACTATAACATTTGAGCATAAACTCTTTCATATACAAACAATTATAACACTTTTGGCCTGGTAATTTAAAAAATTTTATTTTTGCACTTTCGACACAGACACATAATCTTCTCAACGTCCATATATGAATGTCGAGATTTAGCGGATTCTGTAAATGCAGTAACACTATCCTCAAACTCCGGCAAAAGATGCGCCCTCTTTGATACGTTCTTCTCATACATCTATCTCCTCAACTGTTTAAACAAGATGAGTCGTACACATATATACATATATATAAATATATTATTTCAAACGTTAAATTTAATTGATAAAAGTATAACAAATAACCAATTAATAAGCACTGCATGTGTTTTAATTGACAAGAAAGGGTTTAATATGTTACTTGATCAAACTAACTTGGGATAATTACACTCCTTCCCCTAATGTTTGGAGTTATAACACGTAGACCCCCTTTGGATTCAAAAATTACATCTAACAACCCTAAGATTTGCTTCCGTCTAACAAACAAGTCCTTCCATTAGTAAAAATTTATCGAATTTATTCACATTAACAAAATAAAATAAAAAAAAATCTATA
Source organism: Sesamum indicum (assembly GCF_000512975.1). Classification (NCBI taxonomy): domain Eukaryota; kingdom Viridiplantae; phylum Streptophyta; class Magnoliopsida; order Lamiales; family Pedaliaceae; genus Sesamum; species Sesamum indicum. Next base: position 12,548,705 of record NC_026155.1, on the reverse strand, counting down.
TTTACCCATCGATTGACTTATTATTGATGTATTTTAGGTCAGATAAATCTTTTTTATGATTAAAAGTACCTTCATACGTCTTCACGCGTTAATGCATCCGAAGAGTTATATCTTTACCGTTATAAGGGTCGTTTAGTCGAAAAAAATTATTTGACCCACATGTCAGTAATAAGTCATTGAGGGTAAACATTAATTTTTCATTCAGTTTTTTTTTTTTATAATATCAGCAAATTCAGTTAATTTTGACTAATGAAGGGACACATTTGATAGACGGAAGCAAACTTCAGGAGTACTAGATGTAATTTTTTGAATTATAGGGCGTCTATGTGTAATTACACTAAATTTTAGGAAGGGGAGTGTAATTGTCCCAAATAACTTTAAAGATCAATGAAAATTCGACACAGATAGACGAAAGAGAGAGAGAGAGAGAGAGAGAGAGAGAGAGAGAGAGAGAGAGAGAGAGAGAGAGAGAGAATA
>NC_026155.1:12469685-12548218 GCF_000512975.1 Sesamum indicum | reverse complement strand
GAGAGAGAGAGAGAGAGAGAGAGAGAGAGAGAGAGAGAGAGAGAGAGAGACTATAGGAATACAAGATACATGAGTGATAGTAAGAAATCGACAAACATTGGAGAGAGATAAGGAAAAAGAGAGAGTAAAAGAATGTAAGAAGACAGTGAGATTAAATGAAATGAAAACAACATATATATAGAAAATTCGAATCAGGAATTGCAATGGTGTAAAAATAGCAGTTATAATATAGCGATTGTAGCACATTTAGAAATGGGTATTGGAACACAGGTAAAAGCGGCAAAATAGCCGTTAAAATTTAGCCGTTGTAATGTAGTAGGAACGGGTATTGTAATACAACATTTCTCCTTACATGTATTGCAAAACAACACTTCTATCCCCTAAGGCCTTTCTAGATTATAACTCACTTTGGAACGATATGCAGAAGATGTACAATTTTACACATATTTAGGAATGCGTATTGTAAAACAAATTTTTCTAGGTACTTCAACTGTCTACAATTGTACCATATTTTGAAATGATTTTTACAATTGTCCTTTTCTGAACCGATTTTGGACCTTATTTTTCAAAAGGTACTTATGTGCATTGGTGTGTCGTTCCAATGTTTACGAAATCATTCCAAAATATGTTACGATATTTTACTGTTCCATATTTGGCATAGCCGTAGGATAACAACTTGTAACACAAATTCTAGAATGATGTTCATACTAGTCCAGCCGTTCCAAAAATAAGGGATGGAATATGAGAGGACTGTGACGTCAGCAGTCTTAGTCCGTTCCTCAAGAGTTCCAATGACTGTTCCAATTAGGAACGATTGTTTTATTTTCGTCAAATCCCATATTTTTTTGTAGTGGACAATTTTGATCCTTTTCAAATAAAAGTTTGAAATATAATTCCATAACTTTGAACATTATGGCAATTTTTTTGACCTTTCCGCCCAATCTGACCAGAAAATTACACTTCATCAGCTATATCAACACCTATATTGGGGGTTTTTGGTGAATTTGATGATATGGCCGTCTGAAAAGGTTTTTCTTTTGTTATGAAATGACTTAGCTAAGAGGAAATTACCACTTGATGATATGATAAGTGTTTTCAAATCATAATCTTTTTGCTAAGTCATTTTCTAAAAAAAACATGTTGGACTGACATACCATCAAATTCATTGAAAACCCAAATTCAGGTATCGTCGTGGTTGATGACATGGGATTTTTCAACCAAATTGGTTGAAAATGATTAAAATTGCCACAATTTTTTAAAAAGTTACAAGAACAAATTGTATATTTTGATTTGAATAGGACTAAAATTGCCACTCAACATAGATGACTAAAATTGTATGTTTTAATATTTCTTGTATAGTATGATGCATGGACATGGACAAGGAGACACTAAATTTATAGAAAAATTAGGAGGATATGACAAGACACTAACACGCCTATGTATAAATATATTATTATTAAATAATTTATCATAAAATTAAAATATGCATATGAAAAATATCAAGATAAAATATAAAATCAACATGTCTTACACTACAATTTTTAACCTAATTTGGATTCAAAGACATACATAATCAGTTTATTTAAAAAGTATGCAATGAAAAATTTTTAATATTCAAATTAGTGAAATCATTCTGACCATCTCTCGAAATTTTAGTAATTTAGTCCAAAACTTTTAGTTTGAGGAGGGGTGAGTTAATTCTTTTTCTTTTTTATTAAGATCATAATTCTTTTCTTTTTAAAGACAACTCAAAACTTTTTGAAACAATAAAAAAAATTCAATACGTGTTGGACATGGCACAGGCGTGTCTGACGTCATGCCTTTTTAATTTTATTTTATATTTTCGGATGCGAAGATGTCGTGTCTGATATATATCCGAAGCGTGTCCGAACCGTATCTGTATACGTGTTCGATACTGCATCGAGTAATCTTTTGAAAGTTTCATACATTATAGCTTGCATATCTATACTTATTTTAATTGCTTCAAATGAAATGTATTTTTCAAAGTATCATTTTCGATATTAAAAATAAAAATGAAAGTTAAAATATCAAATAATTAATTCTTTTTAAAAGTTTTAATCACATTTACCAGTCACATGAGCGTTAAATATTTAGTCTAGTGTGGGATAGACCCCCAAAGAAACAATGAGAGATTCAAGTGAATCATAAAGAAGGGGACGCAAGCCCCCAACTTTCATCCATGGATTCACACTCCAGTCACCCCCCCCACCCCTCCTTTCACAGTAAATGGTCCTCGTGTACTAAGAATCTAGTAGTATAAAGTTAACACACACTAGCCAGTAGCCACACCTGCCTTTCCATGCTTTTGGCCTTTTCCGTTTCTCTCCAACCATATGTCCCATTACCATACAAAAGTAGCATAAGGATAAAAAAAAGAAAGAAAAAGCAACTACTTGAAAACCTTATAAGAAAGTGGGAAACAACTTCACTAGCATTTCCCTCTGTGTGCTCTCAGTTTTACTACTCCAAAACCTCAACAACTACAGCTTAAGAATCCTAATGGAAGAACAATGCAGCCCTCTTGGCTGGGCTTACTACTACCAAGAAGAGGTACAATTTCCATTTTTTCTTGGAATTTTCACATCCCAGTTAGGCATTTTGCAGGATTTTAGTTCGTGTTTGGGTTTTTCAGTTTATTTTAGCTTGCATTGTGTGTTATCAGGGGGTTGAGGAATTGAAGCATTCACTCTTGTACTCTACTTTGGAGCTAGAAGCTGCAGTCCTCTCAGCCCATGAGGAAATTTCAAGAAAAGATGATGAGATACTCCAACTCAAGGGTTTGCTAGCAGAGATCATCAAGGAGAGGGATGAGTTCCAGGCAAAATGTCAACAACTTGTGCTGGAAAAACAGTTGCTTTTCCAACAAGTACAACTACTCCAGCCACATCCTTCAAAGAAACACCTAGATTGTCCAATCTCAAGTAACACCACTAGCCATGAGGATGACAACATTGACTTGTCCCCCTCACATTGTGATGACAACATTATTGTGGCATCACCATCTGCTGGCTGTAAGGACACTCTACCGCTGCCACCACCAATTGTATCACCAGGGCCACTGGTTCTAGACGTAATGGACAAACTCTCGATCAAGAAGCCATTGCCGGAGAAGGGCAAGTTCTTGCAGGCAGTGATGGAAGCCGGGCCACTTCTCCAGACACTGCTTCTGGCAGGGCCGCTTCCACAGTGGCAGCATCCACCTCCACAACTCAACTCGACCGACATCCCACCCGTCACAATCTCGTCTCCCACGGCGAAAATCTTGCACCAAGATTCTTGCCTTATTAGCCCTACTAGTCATGGGGGATTCACTAACAAGAGGGCTATGGTAAACAAGGAAAGCTCATCAGATTTCTCACCCAAGTCCAAGTATCAAAAAGTTTGTTCACCGATCATCATTGAACCCAACATCTAGCCCAAAATATCATCCTCTAAAGTGATAATGACCATCACTATGAATTGGATGGCACTTATGCTACCAATTAAAGTTTGTACATTTTAATGGTTTGTCTTAGAAACTAGGGATCTTTAACTAATTGTAGGGAGGGAGGGAGGGAGAGAGAGTGAGAAATTGAAGTGGGCTCAATCAGCCTTTTAGCTTTTGGCTTGGGATGGAGACTTTGAGTTAATTCTTCTACTATAGTTAGTCTAATTTGGCCCCAGAGATTATCACATGGGGTGCTGCTGAAATTCTCCAAATTGGTGGGGAATTTTGTATGAATTGCATATCTATGCTTTTCACATAGGGATCTTATATATAGATTAGAGTATCTTGGTAGATTATGCTGTTGCAGACCAGCAATCATCATCATCATCTGGAAGATATTGGCTTTATTTTAGTGGAATTAATTAAAGCTTGTTGCTTTTCATTATATCATTTTCTTGCTTTAGTGTCTCAGTGAATTTTAAAAGAAATAGTTAATTATTTTATTTATTTATATATATATTTTTTTTATGTGTGACCTTAACAAGCAATCAAAGATACCAACTAACTAATCTTACTTTTCCATGAGTTGGTACCTACCATGCATGGCCTCTGTCTGCCATGAAAATAACATCTCATTAGACCCCATTTCTTTATCATGCAAAAAATAATTATATATACATATGCAAATAAAGTCAATTTCAAGGGATCTTAATCATAGTTTTATCTTTTTTTTTTCTTTTTTCTTTTTTGAATGTTATTGCAAGCCATGAAGCTGCTTGGCCTTGCTCCATGGGCCTGCTACCAATTTGCTCAAAGCATGATTGTCAAGGGGTAAAATTGTCCCTTAATACATAATTTCCTTTTTCCTTTTCTTTTAAGTATTAGTAATTGCAGAAAGGGGAAGTCTAATGTTCTCTAATTGGGCAAATCCGCTCGAAAATTTTGACACATTTCACTTGAAACATATTTTCAGACGATTATTGATGTTGGGTATATACCCTAAATAACTAATACAAACAAGTGGGTTTTAAACACTTAAAATTACAGGCCAATAATATAGAATATAAATTACACAAAATAAACAATATCAGATTTATGGATATACAAGAATAGAAAGAAATAACCGTATACAGGTTCAGAGAGCCAGATTCATTGAGAGACAACACATGGTCACGAAAACCGACAGCCACTACTTATAGCAGTTGCTCAAACGACCATTCAATCCTTTGGCCATACAGACCTTTTTACTAAAACTACAAAAGTTTTCTCAACACTTAGGGTTCACTTAGAACTCTTTTAATCGGACAGAGAAATAAGAGGAAGAGATGGTGTTTTCTTTCTTAGCAACAACCAGAAACCAACCACTGATAAATAGCGGTTTTGGTTGAGAGAGAAAGGAGGAAGGAGGCAGTGGTGGAAAGTCCCAAAGCCATGGGAAAGAGAGATCCGTGAATGTATGGGGAAGAACCAGAGAAGGAGATGGAGATATAGAGAATAGAGAGAGACAGAATGAGGGGGTAGGATTAGGGGTTTAGGATTTTATACTTAGCAACTGGGTTAAGGGGTGGATCGGGTCATGGACCAAGAGAAGTGGGCTGGAGCCAGCCAAGTGGGTAAAGGATGGTCTTGGTCTTGAGCCGTACAAGTGAGTGTGAGAGTGGCCTTGGGCCTACCAAGAGGTCATGGGCCATTTTTCCAACATACTCCAACTTGGATCAGGACCTTTAAGAGGGAGCCAAGCCTAAGGGGAAGGATCTGGCAAGTCATTATTGCCCATACGTCCTTCTAAGATCTGCAAGATAGAAAAGAGAACTTGCATGTATATGGGTTAGTAGGAAACATGTTTTTAACATAAGTTTAGAATTTTTAGGCATGTGTGAACTTTTTTATTGGTAAGCACTTAATTCCCATGTCTGTAGGATTATGCTCATATTTTATGTTTTCTAACTGAATAATTTTTTTTTCTACAATGTCTCTAATAAAATGATACCTAACGTCTATGTGTTTGCTCCTATCATGAAAAACTGAATTTTTGCAAAATTGGATGGTAGATTGACTGTTAGAGAAAATTGTTACTATTTGTTTTAAAATCCCAATTTCCTTAAGTAAACCTTCAAGCCATATTGCCACTTTAAAGATTTCAGTAGTTGCCATATATTCTGCTTCTGTTTTGGATAGTGCAACAATATGTTGAAGTTGAGACTTTCAACTAATACAAGCACCACATAGAGTGAAAATATAAGAAATCGTAGATTTTCTAGTGTCCCTATCATTAGCATACTTTTCTACATAACCAGTTAATTTTACATCTTCAGAACATTTGAAAATTTTAATTTCAGAATCACATAAACCATTTAAATATCTTAAAAGACATTTAAGGGCTTCCCAATGGGAAGAGCCAACTTATTGCATAAGCAATATCAGGACGAGTACTCACCATAAGATACATAACAGAACCTATAGCATTTGAATAAGGAACATTTTTCGTTTTTTCTTTACGGATTCTATTTCATGACTTTGATCCTTTCTTAGTTGAAAATGTGCAACTAAAGGTACAGAAACAGGTTTGGATTCTAATAGACAGAACTTTTCTAACACAGATTTCACATATGAGCTTGGGTTTAGAAAAATTGTGGAGTTGTTTCTGTTTCTATCAATAGTCACACCGAGAATTTTTTTTGCATCTCCTAAGTCTTTCAATTCAAAGTTTTTACACAAATTATTTTTGTAAATCCTTAATTAACTCAAGACTTGGACTAGCAATTCACATATCATCATCATACAATACAAGAATGGACAGTAGAAAAAAAAATGGGTTCCAATTCTCTTTGTTCTCTCCCACACAACCACACGGCTCCTCTCCTAATCCCCCCGCCGATGAAGAGGATGAGGCAAGTCCCATGGCAAAGGGTCTCGTACACACTAGGATGGCACTAACGGCAATGAGACTTCCACCAAAGACGACGAACAATGCACGAACCCGCAAGGTATGGAGGGTTTTGATGAATGAATTCGATCTGAATTTAACTTTTCCAAATTCTTGTTGCTGGCTAATCGTGTCATTGAAAAAGGGGATGAGGTTTTGATGTGAGCACTCCACGATCTCCATGCTTGTTGGAAGGAGAAGTTTGGTGAACCCTCAGCCACCCTCCCGTTCGCCTGCCTCACCGCAGTTCGGAGCGACTAACGATGATTCTTGAAGAGATGGCGCCGTCAGTCTTGCCCCAACTTACAGCTAGGGTTTCTGCCATTGTATCGCTTGTGCACATGCAGTCTAGTGTTTCTACTACAACTAGTTCCCGATTAGTGGTTGTTCCTTCGCATCCTTCGTCGTCGGTGATTGCTGCTCAAATACCGCCAATGATTATTGCTGAAACGCTGCTCGTCCACCAATTAGAAACCGCGAGCATGGAGTCACGTAGTCGGGCCTCGCCTGCTCCCGTGATCTCTCCGTCGCAAACACTAATTCCCGACGCTTCCACCACTATGGCTACGTCTGGTTTGTACATTTGTAAGATCCCATTGCAACTTATTTTATTTGTGATGAATAAACCTGATGCAATTGCTGTCGATTTTCATAGTGCAAGTCAGAAAATTTTATCGTATATCACACCGACTGTGCAAGATGGTGAGTTGTTGTTCGGACAAGTATTGAAACTATCCGGGTAGGTTCGCGTCGTTGGCAAGCCATAGTTGTGGGTTATTTCCTTGGTAAACGGCTTTATTTTCATCATCTTGATAAATTTGTTCGTACAGCTTGGCCGTGCATTAAGAATGTTACTGCTACGACCACAGGATTTTACTTCTTCCAATTCAAAAAGGAGGCGGCTATGGAAGAGGTTATCGAAGGTGGTCCATGGTTGTTCCAAGGATAACCGATAGTTCTACAGCGCTCGGAACCGTGCATGGCACTTTGTAAACATGCCCATACTCAAGTTCCAGTGTGGATTAAGCTCCGACACATACCGGTGGAATTGTGGACCATAGAGGGCATGAGTACAATCAGAGTGGTGTTGGGAAACCCCTCTATCCTGATAGCATCACCATGGCATGCACGAGAATAGACTTCACTTGTATTTGTGTCATGCTTCAGGTCTCTTCTAAGTTGCCTAACATCTCATTATTATAGCACCAGATGAGGAGGGGGGGTGAGACCCCGTGTAAGACGATGTGGAGTATGAATTATTACCACCAAAGTGTACTCACTGCGCCACTTTGGGTCATTCTAAGACGTCTTGCCCTAGAGCTAATCCACCTCCAATGAAGCAGGTGCATGTCTATGTTTCAAAGTTGGGGTTGAGCCGCCTCCTGCCGCTCCACTTGAACCACCAGTGCAATCGGGGGAGGTGGAGCGAGAGCCTTTGGAGCTGGATAGCCGAGGTACTAAGGTAGTCCTTCATAATGCGTTCGATGTTCTTCTGTTTGAAGATACTACTGCAGAACATTCCTCAAGGGATCCTAATCAATGCAGCCCCACACCACTTCAGTATGATTAATGCAATAGTGTCGAATGTGTGGGGCCTGAACAGCCGAGACCATCAGGTATCCTTTAGTGCCCTTGTTACTGATTATCGTTTGGCTTTTGTGGGTTTATTGGAAACTAAGGTGGCTGCTCCCAATGTTACTCGCATTCAAACGCCACTTCTTCCTCATTGGAAATGGTTTGTTGATTATATGGGTCCTGGTACTCATATCTGGTAGCTTGGGATGATGGTTGGGCTGATTGTGAGGTAATAGATGTTGGGCCTCAACATATACACTGTCATATTCTTATCCGGTTGTTGAATATTCATGTGATATTTACCATTGTTTATGGTTCCAATGACTTGTGCGTGCGTCGAGAGTTGTGGCAAAATCTCGGTCGCCCAGCCCAAGGAATTGATGAGTCTCCCTAGCTGGTTGGTGGCGACTTTAACATTATCCTCGACATGAGTGAAGTGTGTGGCAATTCGGGTGACATAAGGTTAGCCATGGCAAATTTCCTCGAGGGCCTTCACAATACGGGTCTTCTCAGTCTTCCTATATAGGGGGAGAGATTCACATGGCATAACTGTAGTAGTGACAGTCGTAGGCTCTGGAAGAGACTAGTTTGGTTTCTAGTCAATGACTGGTGGTTGGTGCAGTGGCCATTTGCGCACTATGAAAGTCTTACACCACGTATATATGACCATTCTCCATTGGTTATACGTGGTACTCCTCCTCAGTCTACTATAAATATGTTTGGATTTAATAATTGTCTAGCTCTATCCTCGGAATTCACCCCTTCTGTGCAGAATGTGTGGTGGCACAACATTGTGCGTAGTGCATTTATGCGGTAACCCTGAAATTGAAGGCCCTTAAACCCTTAAACCTATCTTCCAGAAGCAACGAAAGAACAAGGGGGATTTGGCGGCTAACGTCCATATAGCAAAAGCTTTTCTCCATATAGCGCAATCTCTCCTGCAGTTAGACCGTCTTAATTCACTGCTACTTCAATTAAAGCACTATTGCAAGTTGATTCCATTGTTGGCTACTCGGCTTGAACAACATATGCTACAACAACGTGCAAAGAAAGCTTCATTGAAAGGTGGAGATCAATGCTCTAGATTTTCTTCTAAAAGGTGGCAGCATGTAGATCTGCCAAACGTACCCTCCGAATACCGAGCCAGGACATTATTGATGGACCAGACAACAGTTACAAATGAATTTATTGATTTCTACCAGCGCTTTTGGAAGGGGCTAGACGAAATTGAGCTCTTGACTTATGGCATTTACATCCATGGGCTCGACGTTTGTTGTCGGATACGAAAAGCCGTGACTTGATGCTGCCAGTCACACTGCATGAGGTCAAAATAGAAATTTTTGATATTGTAGAAGATAAAGCACCTGGCCCGGATGGCTATACTTCTAGATTCTTTAAGGGGACTTGGCCGGTAGTGGGGCATGAGATCACCAATGCAATTATGGAGTTCTTTCGCACCGACTAACTTCTCAAATAAGTGAATGCAACATTGCTCACACTTATTCCTGAGGTACGCAATCCTAGCACGGTTGCTGAATTTTGGCCTATCTCTTGTTGCAATGTGCTATATAAGGTGATTACAAAGATTATAGTACAACGTCTGCGTGTCGTCCTGGATGATTTAATCAATCCCTTGCAGAACGCATTCATGCTAGGCAGGTCAATCAGCGACAATATTCTGCTAGTCCAAGAGCTTTTTTCTAGCTATAAGCAACAGCTCCTTCCACCGAGATGTGCACTGAAGGTGGACTTACGAAAGGCATACGATACAATAGAATGAGACTTCTTACTGGTTGTGCTGCCTTTGTTTAGATTTTCGGGGACCTTTATCAGTTGGATAGAGGAGTGTGTCACCACGCCTATTTATTCAGTCTGTCTCAATGACACACAACTACTTCAAGGGGGCACGAGGGTTGTGCTAAGGAAACCTTATATCCCGTTATTTATTTATCCTTATTATGGAGGTGCTACGGATGATTCTACAACAACTTCGCGATTAGGATGGCGGGTTCTCGTTTCATTGGAAGTGTGAGGCGATGAGCCTATTTCAACTTTACTTTGCTGATGACCTTATTCTCTTTTGTAGGGCCGATGAATCATCTATCGGACTGTTTAAAAAGGGTCTGAATAGGTTTGCAATGCTTTCTGAGTTATGTGTCTACCCACAGAAGAGCTACATTATTATCTCCAATGCAGCACACAGAATCCACAACAGGTTACTCTCCCTCCGATCATTCCAAAAGGGAGAGCTATCTCTTCGTTACCTCGGCCTCCCCTTATTTTCTCTCGTCTCATGATTAGGGATTGAACTCCACTCTTAAGAAAAATTGATAACCGAATTCTAGGATGGGAAGGTATTCGATTAACATTTGCCGGTAGGCTGCAAACTTTATCAAATCCGTAGTGATGTCGTTTCACACCTACTGGGCAACGGCATTTATCCTACCAAAGACGGTGATTCATGAGATTGAGAAACGCTTGTGTACCTTTCTTTGTAAGGGTACCACAGGAACGGGGTATCCGAAGGTTTCTACCAATTCAAGGTAGACTATGAGTTTCTCCCACAAATTCGAAGAAAATTGCACATTGGATCCGAGAACAAGCTTTCGGCTCTAGGACCGAAATTCAGGGAGAAGAATTAGGAGAATAGTCTTCATTCTCGAAAATTCCTTTCAAAATTGCAACATTTTACTTAAATGCATTAAATTAATGTGTCCATATTTTTCAATACTACAATAATTAGTTGCAAACTTGAAATTTGTGTGAACAATGTAGCATAATTTATTAATAGTCTATCCCTAAAATAATCTGGGAAAAACTACAAGTTCATGCTTTTCTATTTTCCCAATCGAAATACTTCTTGAAGGACTTTGGGTCGTGGTTGGCTATGGACAAATAAATACCATCAGACCTTGCTTCCCAGTAGCAAAACCCAGTGTAGCATGTATCTCTTAGTTTATGAGCATAAGAGTTAAAAGCTTTTTCCTTTGAGCCCCACCAAAGATGGCAAAAGAATAAAGTGTTCGGAAAGATGCTCTCACAAAAGCTCCAATGAAAATCTTGATTAAAAGTAAGTGTATGGGATCCTAAATCGTCATTCTTAGACGCACAATGCAACTCCAACTTTGTAGAATTTTGAGGAAGCTTGTTGATGATGTGAATCTCAAATCTGTCTGATAAAAGGCACCTATTTGTTTCTAGTGCAAATAATCGGAGGTGGTTAGACCACATGAAAAGAAATAAAAGAGGGATGGTAATAATGGTGTGTCCCATTTGTTTTAAAACAAATTGGTGCTTATTACATCAAAGTATTACAAGTTTTTATGTCGTGAAGTGGTGCTTTATAGTTGAGATAAGGCATTAATAGGGCTTCAGCATGTGAAAAATAAAATAATGTTAGTTACCCAATGGTTATTTTACCATGATCTGAACAAATTAGTTGGCACTGAATATTAATTCCCTTTGTTTACTTGATTAAAGAGTTATTAATAGGAAACGTAGAAAATTTCTTGAATGATTTAATATTATTGCAATCTTGGATGAAGTCTCATGGGATTGTAGAAATGTAAACATATATAACTAAAATATACCTAAATTAATATAATCTTTTAGATCGACATGGATCTAAAAATCTTTGAAAATAGTGGACATGGATCACTAGAGCAAAATAGAGTATAGGGAGGGAAGCAATTGATCGCAATTTGCAGTCGAATGCTATCCAGTACCAAAACGTGTCACTAAATCCATGCCAACAGTTTGACAAAATTTTGGGACACTATTTGTTGCGAAATATATGGCAAAAGAGTCACAAATATGACGGGAGATTGTGCCATGACAATTAGTCGCAGATAAGTCACAAAGGCAATTCCATACAAAAAAATTGTGACAATTGTGCAAAATTTGCGATGGAAGTCTGATCAATTAGAGATGCATTAGAGATGGATTAGCGCATAGAATGGGTGGCGTTGAAAATTCGTTGTAACATTTCTCAACTTGGACATGTTTGAAAAGCTTCTTTTTACTTGGCAAAACTTGATAGTATGCTAGGAATTTTATTATGTATGTCATTTTCCTTCGTGCTTACAATGGTAATATTTGGCTGTTGCAAAAGTCGTCTCAGAATCCATCTCAAAGTTAATAGCTACTTTCCGTCGTAAAATTCATAGCAAAATTCGTTCCAACTAACAGCTATATTGCAATGGTCATATTTCCACAGTTGCAACTGCCTCAAGCCCGTCCCAAAAATCTCTATATATAGGCAACATTTTCTCATTTTTATTTCGTCACTGTTACACTAACACATCTCAAAACATGCAAGCTCTCTCTATTCATTAAGCATCCAATTTTATTTATTTTTATATCTTACAACAATTTTGCAATGCTAGAATATACTATATTTATGGGTTGCCTGCTTATATATAATTGGTTTCTTTTTTAGCGTAAGTGATGGAACTTTTATAATTATTTCTTGAAATTACAATATATATGTCATCTTTAATTAAATAGTGTTTAATTTCAATATGTTATTTATACTATTTTTTGTGAAAATATGTGTACTTTTATTTCAATATTAATGAAATATGCCATTATGTTGATATGTGTATCTTATGTAAAGGATAAATTACATTTTGTCATCCGAACTATACTCATTTTTATATTTTGTCATTCATTTTTTTTTTGTGTTATCTTACCATCCAACTTTGCGAAATTTACACTTTGTCATATATGAGCATTTTGTAGTTGATCTTTCTACCGTAAATATATCACATGTGCATTGCATGTGATGAGATGCTAAGGCTATAGGTCCACCTAATTAATCCAATTAGGATCATAATAACAAATTAATTTGACACTACAAAAGATAGCGGGATTTGGAATGGATCAGACAACGATCTAAAATTCGTTACATATTGGAACCGTTATTGGAACACATTAGGAATGGAACTTGGTAGATGATGTCATGATCCCCATATTTTATGGTTATATTTTTTGAACGGTCAAACCATTCTAACATATTTTCCAAAAAAAAGTTACAAAGTCTGTTCCGAAGCCCTTTTCAATATAGTAATGGTAAATAGTTGTAACTCTATTTGAATATATTATTAGAATCAGGGACACTCTTGCAATGATCGTTCCTATATGTGTGAAAAAATTAATGTTCAAAAGATGACAGTTAGTAAATATATTCCAAAATGAGGTATAGTTTGAAACGATTTGAGTACGCAATATGCAATTATGCAAAAAATCATTCCTAAAAATGAGTTTTACTAAATCGTTCCTAAAACCCGTTCCAAATAAAGTACGAAGACTGTAATTCAACTATCAAAATAGTTGTTCCTAAATCCAGTCCAATGATTTCAAAATGTAAAATAACGGCTACTTTTTAACAGCTAAAAATGTATTCTGGTACCCGTTTTAAAGACCGTTCCAAAGTTTTCTATATATGTATGTTCGTCTCTTTCCATTTAATCTCACTATCTTCTTTCATTCTTCTTATTTTCTCTCTATTTCCTCAATCTCTCTCGAATGTTTTTTATCTCTCACTATCCCACTAATATTTTTATACTCTTGTTCAGCAATCTCTCTCGAATTTTCGTTGATATTTGAAGTTATTTTAATTAGGTAACAACTTTAACCCTTTATTTGCCAATTGATTATATTTATTATAATTCTGTTAATTAAATTTAATATTATAATAATATATATATGTGTGTGTGTGGAGGACTCATCATCATGTTAAGATAGTTGAGGAGATGGATGTATGAGAAGAACCTGCCTAGTAAGAAGGGTCTTACTCCAGAGTGTTAGGATAGTGTTGCTACATTTATAGAATGGGCCAAGTCTCAACATGCATATATGGACGGTGAGACAATTAAGTGTCTTTATCGGAAGTGAAAAAATGAAGTTTTCAAAACCACGGACTAGGTAATATTGACTTATATATAAAAGGTTTTATGTCGGAATATTATTATAATTGAACTTCTCATAGCGAGGAGAGGGTGCAAGAGTATTTTGAGGCCGTCATCGTGGTTCCTTTGCAGGAGAAGCAAACTCTCGTTTCTCATGAGGTGGAGGATACCAGTACGCTCTAGGGTGATGCGGCGAGATGGATTGGGCGTAGAGGATGGTTTTTGATATCGATGGGCCGGCTGTTTGGTCATCTAATTATAACCGGGATGGTGTACCGGATGATGGTACGGGGTCGTGTCCTACAGATGCAGAGCCTAGTTCATATTACGGTGGGCCCCTATAACTCTGTGTCTGGACTGGCAGATCGATTTCACGATGTAGTACATGTTGCGCAACCATTGTAGAACGGTTGCACCAAATCTCAATTAGGAGCTGTTGTTGAGTTTGTGAATATCAAGACCGAGGGTTATATTTCTCCGCATATATACTCGAATATCCTAGTGTGTTGATCATATATTGCCCCGTGATCACACCTTCCCCATAGATTACTATAGTACGAAGAAGTTGATTAGAGACTTGGATTTACCTGTTGAAAAGATTGATGTGTGTAACATGTTAGAAATGGTGACCAGAAAGCCAATTGGATTGGTGGTTTTGGGAGCCATTTAGCAATCTTTATGAATGCAATAGTATCTTAATGAATGTAGTAAGCATTCATCTCTGGCACCATGTATTTGTTGTACTTACTATTTACGTTAAACGGTGTTTTAACATCAGAACAAATGCCCACAGACCTATTGAATAACCCAAGTAGTTAGGTTGCACATTAGATGAGAGCTATGAAACAAACTTCTAAGGGTTGGTCTGAGACGTTCGAAGTCGAGAACCTCAAAACTGGGCATCAAGAGTCCTATAGAGACTTGCACTAAAGTATTGCATTCATCGAATGAGTGTCGTGTTTCATCTGCGATAGACATGCGATGTCTATGCGATTTTAGTGGATTAGTTGACAAGGTTGTTAACTGATTGAACTAACTCACGAGATTCGTCATATGGAAGCCTTGAGGCTTGGTCGGTATGACTTGAATTTCTGACTCTGATAGTACAGGATTAGTCTTTGGACTTAAGGAATCATGACAATCGCATGCATATGACGGCTCTATCTTGGATCTGGCGAGAGATGACTGTGTCTTTGATGTGGTCATTAGAATATGTCCCCTCTCAGTATATGATGGATATATCTCTTATGCGCTCTCAGATGGTTTAGACTCTCTAAGTCTATGGCCATAGCGATTGGTCGAATAGAAATGATTTTCTTTATCGATCAATGGAGTAAATATAACTCAAGTAATCAGCGTAGTTGCCTGGTCTAGGATGGGAACCGACAGCCCAATTCCATGCCCTAAACTAAGATCGGGAGAAATTGCAAATTGGCCAAAGTGTGAAAATGTTATGCATATGTATTGTGTGAGTGGATGTTCCTCATTGCAACATATATATATATATATATATATATTTCTTGAAGAGGGGGGATTGAGGCGGTGCCAACTCCCCCTCTTTTGTATATTATATATATATATGTATATATTATTGTTATTATTATTATTATTATTATTTTATTTATTAATTATTTTTGTTTTCAAAATACCTATTACGTTCTTCTTATTTTTTTAATTAATATAATTTGCTCCCAAATATTATAACAACTTCAATTTACTCCGTTCAAGTTTTATTATATCCCAATTTCAATGTATAATTTATTTATAATTAAATTTAAATTTCTAAATAATTATCAATTAGTGTCTCAATTATGTGAAAAATCTACGGACGTTACAATTCTCCCCTCCTAATAAAATTTCGTCCCTGAAATTTTGACTCTGAAAACTTTCTCGCTTTGTGGCCACTGATGCTTTGAATGTCAAGTGCCAAAATAAGGTGAGAGCCCTCGGAATAATTACTTAATTTGTGGCTTTAGATGTGATTACAACTTTAATGCTCTCACATTTGTTTTGTTGTATGTGCATGGCATACTACAATTTTAGTCTTTGTTTATTTGGCCCATGAACTACTTTTTTCTCTTAATTAGATTCTTTCCTCTCAGCAGAAGTTTATAAAATATTTTTCTTTAGATACTCACGTTATGGCTAATTAGAGGTTTTATATTCAGGTAGTGACTCAAGCATACCAATAAATGTGTGTCTGCACCTTTGAGAAATTTGCATATGTTTCACCAGTATAAGATTCAGGAAGCTAGGGGAACGTTACTCCTCTAGGAGTTTGAATATCATGACAATCTTGTAGATGAGACTGGCAAAGAAGGCTTAGGTAGCTTCTTTGAAAACTATATATTAATCATTTTTTGTTGAAAAAATAAATATTGACATAAATATCCTTTTAACATATTTATTTTCATGCAAAATGATCATCTTTTTCAATTTCTATATTCTTTTAATTCGTATGTAAGAATAATAAAAATTGATTTAAGAAAATATCAATTATGTAGTTTATTTATCTTTCTCTTTAATTTAATTAAATATAAATAATAAAAAGTTAACTTTGGCTAGTAACATTGAGAAAGAATGTTTTTTGTATTAAACCTTTTCGTATTAATGAGGTCAACTAGTGTTTGGATAAAATTCATCTACATATTTTTATATAAGTGATAGATTTAAAAATTTAACTCTATCACTATCTTTTAAATTAAACCTCTTCATATGATTTATGTTCACAACATGGGGTTAAAATGGAGTTCACACCCTAATTTGGTTAAATTATTTAATTGATAAATTTAAAAATTTAAATCCCCTTATCATATTTTCTCCATAATGACTCTTATTTTAATTTTCGACAATAGCATATGTTTCTCTATATTATTAAAATTAATGATTTATATAATTCACTTCGAACTAAAATTTTTATTTCGGCAATCAAAATGACATGCTATAATCATTGTTAATGTCTTTTTATGATTTATTAACTATTAATAAGTCCTTAAGGGGTATGAATGTCTGTTCAAGCTTTTCTTTCTGTAGATTAAAGGAGATGAGGATTATTAAATAGTCTATTTTTCTATTAAAACTTTGTTTCTCAATAATTTTTTTTATATATTATTAAAAAGAGTATTAAGTTATCATTCACGATTTTTATGTATAATAGATATAGATTAGAGTTTAAGATCAAAATATTATTCATTACTGATTGTTGGATCTAATATGAGAATGAATGGAATCCTTTTATGTTTTTTATGGCTCCTTTATCCCTTATATTATTAGGGCCACAACATGTTTCTTCTTCTTTCTACACAACTCTCTTGTTTTCAGTTTCTCATTTATTGATTTTGCTTTCCGAGTGTTATCTAATTCATAATTTAGCATCTGTACAAGTATGTGAATATATGTGCCTTCAATATGTTATGAAATATAACATTACCTTTGATGATTAATATATGTGCCTTCAATATGTCATGAAATATGACATTACCATTGATGATTTTGCTTCTTGAAGTTGGTGGATAATATATTTTTCACATATACACAACAATGGCTCACCCATCACGCATCTCCACACCATGGTTCAACTTAGGAAAACGAACCAAAATGGAATGCTTTTTCCAGCACAACCCCTATCGCTGCCTCCTCCACCCTCCGTCTAAGAGACCTTAGCACCATCCCAAATTTCAGGGGCGTGCTCTCTTTCTATTTACTATTTGCTTCCTTATTTCAGGGGCTTGTGAACATGCATTGAGGAAAATGTATATGCTTGGTGTGGGGGAGGTGTATTGTGCTTTGTGCTTGTGATTAACTTTTTGGGAGGTGGTTGGATAATCATTGTAGCACGATTCTCACAAAATTGATTGTGTTGTTGAAATTTGAATATTGAGATTTGAATTAATGTCTGAAATGTGGATGTGTGGGGATTAAAAATTTTTGTTGAACAACAAAACATGGGAATGAATTTAGTGTGTCTTGAGAAAAATATGTGAATTATCTCGAAATAGAACCTGAATTTTCAGACTGTTATCTTGTGATATTCCTTTGATTAATAGATTTTTTGGTATAAGTCAAAATAAGTAGGGGAAACTAGCACTAGTGGCATATCGAAAATATAGTGTGAACTATGTTCTATAGACTGCATCAAATGAATAATGTTCAATGATCAACACAAAAATCCCATTGTGTGAGATTTAGAGCCAAAGCACCTTAATTTAAATAGTGCTCCTACATTTCTTTTGAACTTAGTATGTCCATAATAAAATCTACTTGTGTATTACATTTTGAGACCACATTCTTGTAAAATTGGTATATAAAAAAGATAAGAACACTTAGAAATAACCCGTTGACTTGAAAAGAGCCTATTTTTAATTCACCCATAGAAAAACACATTTGAGCTTTGATTTTTCTATTATTGGACTAAACCAAATTATAAGCCGAATTATCCCCATCTTGGATATTTCCTAACGTGATATTTTAACCCATTTAAAGATATGGTGCTGGATTGGATGTTTGACAAATAACATAGAAATGAGTGCATGAAATTATGCAAGTTGCATACATAGATGCATTGCTAGCCCAAGGGAAAGGAAAAAAAAAAGAAAAGAAAAGGAGAAAATGCTAAAATAAAAAAAAATATGGGACAAGAGATGCAATTTCTCAGGCAAAGTATAATATAATAGAGCTTGAAAAATGCACCGTGTAGTTCATTATATATCACATAAAATATAATTGTTTAGAAGTCAAAAAGAGAATTCATATTTTATTTTATTAATTTATTTCTCTAATACAATCTATCCTTCTCAGTCACCTTCGTAGTAATAAAATCTCGTGCTATTAAAAAACTTTTAATTTTTTTCTTTAAATTTTAGTTTTTATCTGTCATGTTCAATTTTCAGAAATATAACTACCAAAAAAAATGTCATTAATGTAAATTTCTTATATAAGGAATCAAGGATCATGGTCAAAACCAACATACATTCCATCTATTTTCAAAACATTTTTAGAACCGATGTTAAATTCTCTGATTCCCAAGAGTCTATTACTATATATGTCTTATAATATGCCTAGAGAATTTAAAATGTTACTCTTCGAATTAATTAACCATATATTTTGATTATCATGCATTTAAGAATTCAAATAAATATTGGATTCTGAAGACCATTTTATATATGGTAACATACTAAGAATAATTCATTGTTTCATCTATATAACATGAATACTGATGAAAATTACTCACGATATTGCACTAGTTATTGGACGATCGATGGGATACGCCGTTGTTATCATCCCCTTGGTATTTCTTTCCTTTTGGGCTAACCATCTCCATGCAATAGCAATAGAGAAAGCTCCATGCATTTTTGTACATTATTACGAGGTTCATATAATTAATAGTCTTCCTCCAAATTCCGCTCCACTGGTGATCCACTGTGCATCTGGAGATGATGATCTGGGAAATCATACACTTACTTCTAAACAAGTCTTTCAATGGAGCTTTTGCGAGAATCTCACTAAGAGTACGATGTTCTTCTGTCGTTTTTCATGGGGTTCAAAAGAAAAAGCCTTTGAAGTTTTTAACCGAAAATTGAAAGGGGATTGCTACAGTCATTTGTGCTTCTGGGAAGCAAGGGCCGATGGTATTTATAAATCCCACGCGAGGGATCAATCCTTCGAGAAGTACATCAATTGGTAAGACAGGAAAGGAACTATGATAGTCTATCTCACATTGATTAGAAACTAATAAGACAAGCAACGAATAAGTATTAGTCAAAAAACTCACTTGCCTCCGTTGGATATTACTTTCCGATAAGTTATTCGTAATCGAATTTTAGGATGCATTAGGTGTGTTTCGAGACAATCTTGTGTCCAACGGACTTCCGAGCCCAGCGATATGAGCATACATTTTTCTTGTATATTTAGAGATCAATTAATTATATTAATGAATAATAGACAATTTTTATATATATGTCTCTTTTGTATTTATCAATGTATTTCATTTCTGTTGAAAGAGTAAAGCCGGAATCGAGTAAAAGATCAATTTATTCATGACGCAAAATGAAACATATTTTATTGTATTTTTATGTTTTTAGCAAAGAAATGAAACATTTTGCAAATGGTAATAGAAGTCAATATATACCATTTGTCGTTATGTAATCTTTTTGTCATTATTGAATTTATGTTTTGATATAATATAAAATAATTTAAAATAAGTGGTGTAGTTTTGATGTTGGGATTTGGGAGACAGGAGTTATTGTTCATTGTCAAATCATGTTTTTGAATATATGTATTTGTTAATATAACTATGTATGTATTTAGTATTTTGTTTGTTAGTGAAATATAGTATATATATTTATGTTAAGCAATATTCTTTGTTGAGGATTTTTTTTTTACATTTTAAATAATAATTACAAATTTAATGCATAATTAAATACATTGTAGTATTGTCTCCAAAATGATTTTGTTAGACTTCATGGACTGAAAAACCATAATATATAAAATTCAAATAATTATTTTTTTAGTAGTAATTATTGATTAGATTTGACATACATTATGTATTAAATAATATATAATACATACAATACAAATAATTTTTAAAAAAAACAAATAAATCTCATTTGCTTTGGTGTGGAATGGATTTTTTTAAAAAAAAAAAGAAAGGAAAAAAATTATTTTAAAAAAAAAACAGCTAAAAATATTTTACTTCGGCTCAAAACCCAAGCAAAATATATACACACTTAATTAAAGTGTGGAAAATACTAAACCAAATATGGATTTGATTTCGACCCATCTAAAAAATGAGCCAAAACACAAATCCAAATATAGGGCATATTTGTTCCCCTTGTTGTATTTTTGTTTCCCCAAATTAATTTGTTATGTTACTATAAAGGATGAGGTGCATTTCTGTAAAAGATCTGGTCATAATTATAGCTGGATGTGATATTTTATTTATGCATGTGAATGAGTTTGTCTATAAAGTAAATATCCATAAGACAGGAGATAAATCCTTCAATAATGCATAGATCAAGTATGATATTAATTGTATATGAGTGGAATCTGAACTGACGTTATATTCAAGTTCAACGATTATGGACGCTGGAGAGTTTTTTGAACAACTGCATAAATTTTATGTTTTGCAACTATTTTTTCTTTCTATATTTTCTCGAACAACTGCGTAAATCTTGCTAAAGGGTTCATAACAGTTCGGATGTTATCCAAAGGAGTAGATAAACAAATTCAAATATATATAAATACAATGAAAGAATAAAAAGTGATTGATGTGAGCAAAAAGGCTCGATGATTCAAAAGTCTAACTTGAGATTCTTTCCGCCTTTGTTTGCAAGTTCTAAGAACTTGAGCCTGCAAAATAAACGTTAGTATTCTGACATTCAAGTTAAAAAATAACGTACTAAAATAAAGCAAAGTGTGATTTCGTGTAATCGAGTGCAAAAAGTTACAAATTTTGAAAGAGGGGTTTAGCTATTTTTCGGCAGCCCCTTGGATCAAGGGATGGGACAGAATCCCACAATATTCGAGTTTTGATTGAGGAGGGTTATTGTCACGGGTGGGATTCCTTGATCTTCAAGCAAGTGGTTGCCTTTGGGATAAAAATGCCTTCCAACTTGTGCTATTTGGTTGCCATGTGTGCTAAATTTAGACAACTGAAGCTTTATTCGTACCAATATAATGTGGCAGTAGTAATCTTATGTGAACCGCCACTTGGTGTCCACGAAGGTGTGGCCTCCTGCCTAAGCCGATCATTGAGGTTCTCTCGGCTTTCATAATCTTTTCTTCCATATGGGTCGTTTAGGCGCCATTGGGCCAACAACTCTTATGGGAACCAGTTATGAATTTGAGATTACATTCCAAATAAACTCAAATATTTCCTTTACCGACTTGATTTAAAAATATGATTTATGGAGTATATAAAGAGATCTAAAAGGAAAAAAGGCTTCATAGCGAAGGACTTTCTGACAACTTGATAAAAAACTTACAAGTTTTGATGGTTTTCCAAGGAAAAAACTTCATCTAAAAACATAGCGTCGGAAATGACTTTGATCGTTATTTTCCTAGAGAAAGCACCTCTATTGTGGTCTTTGAGGAACAATCGCCTGACACTCAGGTTGAAATAGTAGATGCCCCTGTTGGCCCGAGCAACAATAGGAAGGGGAAGAGAGATAAGGGGAAGCGCAAGAGTAGGAGCAGGAGTAAAAGCCAAAGTAAAAGCTCCCACTCGTCCAAATCGAGCTGGCAGAAGAGACAAGAAGCTCGTGAGGCAGCAGATCGAGCTAATGAGGCCCAAAACCACGACAAGCTGCGATTTCAAGAAGAAGTTTGGCAGCAGGCCAGGAAAGGACTGCGATCCCCTAACAGCAGGGCGAATGAGATGACAGGGGACAAGTTGATCCCCAACTGGGCGATCTCCACCTCTAGCAGTGTCTTTTGAACAAGGGCAAGCCAAGACTCTTGGGAGTTGCATAGGGCCTCCTGCATGGAACACGATAAAGTGGTCCTAGCCCAGACCTCACATACTCGGGTAGAGGAACACTTCGCCCATAATATAGAGCAGGTAAATTTCGATCCCTTATACTTGATCATATTTTCTTTAGTTATCTAACTTAGTTGTTTTGCAGGTGATCGCTTTTGGCCACAATCTCTCATTACAATGCTAGATGTGGAATCATGTAAAGGTGCAGGGTCATGCCAAGATTGCTGAGCTCAAAGCTGCGATCTCAGCTAGAGCAGAAGTTGGCAGATATTACTCAGAAATTTCAGAAGGCCACGTCTGCTGCTAAAAGAGATCATCAGATGGATTTGGAAGCGGGCAAGCAAGAGGCCTTCATGGTTGGTAGCGAGGCTGGAATAGAAGAAAGTCGCCTGACCTTCCTGCAGTCGAGTGAATACAAAGATGCCCTCACCCAAGCTCGTCTGCATGGAGCTCGAGACTTCATGAAGACTCCTGCTTTCAATGATGCAGTGGAGACCAAGGCTGCAGACTTCATGATCATGGGCTTCGAGAAGTGTCAATCACAGATTCAGAAGCTTAACGGGTACGTTGAAGGGTTTGATCGTGCCCAACTCAACCATGCTTTAGATGGCAACTTGGGCCTTACCCTATGACCCTGAAACCCCTGCAACCGAGGATGAATTTGTTTATCTGCTCGAAGAGATGGACCAGGAGACAAAGGAGGATTAACTTTATCAGAATAGATGCATTCAATTTCTTAGATCGCATAGGCATCTTCTCTGTAACATTTTGTTTGAGTAGATGTATGTGCGATCTGATTTTTGTACATGACTTTGACAAACTCTCAATAGGTCGCTTTTCTATATGAATTGACTATCATGAATGACAAAATATTTTGCCTTAAAATCCTTCAAATCTTTTAAATTTTCATAAAAGTTGATCTCTTTTTAGCTCGCACTAATACCTTGATTAATAAGGATAATCTTTCTTGGATCGCAATAATGCCTTGAATAAGGTTGATCTTTTCTCAGCCTGTAACAATTCCTTGAATAAAGATGATCTTTCTTAGATTGTAATAGTATCTTGAATAAAGATGATCTTTCCCAGATCATAATAGTTCGTTGAATAAAGATGATTTTTCTCAAATCGTAATGATATCTTGGATAAAGATGATCTTTCTCAGATTGTAATAATATCTTGATAAAGATAATCTTTCTCAGATCGGAACAGCACCTTTGATAAGAATTATCTTTTTCAGATTGCGATAACTCCATTGATAAAAATTATCTTTTTCAGATCGCAATGCATAATGGAATAGTAGGTAAGACCCCTTACAAGCAACAAAATTTACTTAAATAAAGAATAACCTTTCTTAGGTTTATTTATAAAGAGCAATTAGGAAGATTGAGGTCAGTCTCAGACGTTTTTACAAAAGAGAGCCTTTTTCAAGCTTCAATCATCAAATTTACATGACCTTTTTTAGGTCGTCTACAATTCATTAGTCTGTTCCAGACATTGTGTCAAACTCAAAGTTTTTCCTGGGTCGCAAGGTTTCACAAACAAAAAACAAACCTTTCTTAGGGTGCGAAACTCTACACTTTCTCTTTCAGACTCATCCTGCCTTTTGCTTTATGCATAAAATTTTTTCAAATTGTGAATGTTCCATGGCCTGGGTAGGTCTTTCCCTTCCATATTTTGAAGGGCGTAAGTCCCCTTCTTTTTTACCTCCACAACCTTGTAGGGACCTTGCCAGGCTGGATCGAGTTTCCCCACATGCCTAGATACCTCGACCTTTTTCAAGACAAGGTCGCCAACTTAAAAAATCTTGGGCTTCACCCTTCTATTATAGCCCTTCGTTATGAGACTCTTGTATCGCAGTATTTTTGCATACGAGCGATACCTAGTTTCTTCGAAGACGCTAAGGTTGAAAGATCTCCCTTATGTATTATCTTGTGGATCATATTGGCGTACCCTCACTGTTTCTTCCTCGATCTCCGCTGGTATGATCGCCTCAGTTTCGTAAACCAGAAAGAACGGGGTCTCTCCAGTCGCGAGCCTTGGAGTGGGTCTGTGAACCCATAGCACTCTCGGCAATTTTTCAACCCAAGATCCTTTTGCCCCTTCTAGTCTTTTCTTTAAGTGCTGAAGTAGGATCCTATTTGTGACCTCAACCTGCCCGTTCGCTTGGGGGTTCCCGACCACAGTATAATTTTGCTGGATTGTGAGCTCCTTGCACCAGGCCGTGATCTTCTTCCCTTGAAATTGTGCTCCGTTCTCTGAGATTAACACTCTGGGGGTATGTCAAACCTGCAAATAATACATTTCCAAATGAAATTTATCACCTCTTTCTCAGAGATCCTTGTCAGTGCTTTTGCCCCCACCCATTTTGAGAAGTATTTGACAAACACGACAAGAACTTCCTTGGTGTTGCTGCTTGAGAAAATGGTCGTACAATATTGATTCCCCACTGATCGAAAGGACATGCGATCTTACGGCTTTAAGTGGGGTCGCTGGCGCGTGTAACAGTCCTGCAAATTTTTGACAACTCTCGCACTTATTAGTCCTTCGCATCTTCGACTACGGTGGGCCAAAAGTAACACTGCCTCAGAATTTTTTGTGCCAAAGATTGTCCTCCTGAGTGGTTTTCATAGCTCGCTCCACGTATCTCCCTCATCACGTACTGAGCCCTTTCATAATCTAAGTATTTGATTAGTATTACTTAAGTGTCCTTTTATACAGTTCTTCCCCCAACAACGTAAATCTGTTTGCTTTGAATTATGTTCTTCCTGCAGCAATGGGGTTGTCTGGTAGGATCCCATTTTTCAAATATTGCACAAGGGGTGTCTTCCACGATCCCATTTCTTCAACTATATTGATTGCGCTTTCCTCAATCATTGGGGTTGTCTTAATCACCACTGCAATCTTGTTTTCTTTTACTCATGATACCATGGCTCCGAATTTAGATAAAGCATTTGCTCTCACATTCTCGTCCCTCAGAATCTGATGTAGTTGACACTTATCAAATTTCTTCATCATTTCCTTAACCTTCTTCAGATATTGCGTCATGGACCATTCTTTGGTCTCATAAGATCCTTGTACTTGCATTGTGACCAGTTGGGAGTCTGTGTACACATCTAGCTGTTTCACCCCTCCTTCCCATGCTGTTTGCGATCTTTGAATGAGAGCTTCATACTGGGAAGGACAGCCTTATCGCGATCTCTATCTCAATACCCTTGGGTCCTTATAAGAATATTCCTGTTGCTCCATTGTTAGTACTTCAAATTAATTTTCTTTTGCAGTACTTACAATGAAACAAAAAGTATATATTGCTTTACTACTTTGATTTTGTGGGCTTCTCTTGTGAGATCTTGCCACTTGCATTAAATAGTGATAGATGAACACACAAAAGGCATATATGAAGCTAGTAGGAGGAGGTGTTAGAATTTTTTTGTGATGCTCATAAAGAATAATTAGTGAATCATAACTACGAAGATGTGATTGGTGGTAGCAATCACTGTTTGATGAAAGTTTATTCTTTTCTGGAGTGCGTGCTTTTGAAATGTTAGAGTGACTCCATTTAGCTGAAGTTGTCAAAATGATGTTGTATAGTAGGAGCTGCCCGAAGTGTGCAAGTCAATTACATCATTTTATCAGAACCCACGTTTTGTTATGGTATCAAAGCAACTTTGTGGACGAACTGACAGGAGAGGGTTTTGGTATCTTGTAGATTAGAGGTGAATCGTTCTTTGGGCATTAGACTATATCGGTACCCATGAGTATTTTAGGGTATTAAACCATTACGCATACCCATGAGTATTTTAGCGTATTAGACTCTATCCATACCCACTTATTTAATTTCATGGATCTAGAATAGAGTAGGGTTTCTTACCCATTTGGTAGGATAGTATGGGTATGAAAGTTATGTTTTTAATATGAATAGGCTAATACCCTACCCATTGACAAGCCTATTGGTGGTATGGTATTGAATTAACCCAAAGTTACAGTTTTACAACTTTCTTGTGCACTTAAATATTGCAAAAATGATATTACTTCAAATCATCGAACACTTCTAGACCTAAATTCATTTTCCCATACAAGCAATGTTGACCAATCATCTCCTTAAGTGCTGTAATGTTTGAGAGTAATTATATTCATGCTATACAGAACCAATCCCACACATAACCAAAGAAAGAAATTGGAAATAAGTATATAGAAAAATTGATAAGAGATATTTCCATAAGATAATAAGAAAATTCAGTGAATTTATAATTTACGCGAAAATCAATCGCATGAGGCAACTGAAAGAGCTACTCTGAGGTCATTTGAAGTTTGAGATACATACATTCTGTAAGTTTCTATCTCTTGTTAACAAAACTTAGGAGTAGAGGAATCAAAATAGCTTCCATTCGCTCGATCATGTTTAGAAAATATTAACTCCCTGGAGACCGGTTCATGGCCGTTGAGGAGATTTCCCATGCTCTTAACTTTCCTCCATGATTGTGCAGCAGTTGGCGGAGTGAACATGCCAGCAATTACCTTTCTATCTTGCGACTGTATTTCTTGCGGTTTGTCAAACTCCTGGCACATGTAAAATAACAAGATTAAGAATGAAGATGAATACAAAAGACAAGAACTTACGTACATTAACTTTGCAAACAAAAAAGGGGGAGCTTTGGTGTACTTGTCTTAAAACAAAACAACCATAGCACTAATAATTCGTGCTTTTTGACATTGCTTTACCAAAAGTTGTATGAGATGTTAAAAATTGCTACTTGATCAATGAAATTTAAGATAAATACAATCGAAGAGAAACATTGGCACATACAGAATTTTACCTTTCTCTTATCACCTTGGGAAGAGCCCGTTCCCATTTCCTGCAGATAGTAGTCATAGTAGTCACTGAAAATTGCTTCTACGAGGTGGGGTGATTGCAAGAATTTGCAATGAAGGGATGCTGCCAGTAGTATTAACTTCTCAATGTGTTCAAAAGTAACACAAAGCCGGCTGAGGTCTTCGATGACCTCTGAATCACTAGTCGTATTATATGCTGTCATCGAACAAACCATTTGTGAGTGCTTAAAAGTGCTTCAACAAAATAAACTAAAAAGTGAAATGTACCAAACGACATACATTGCATATATTTCAGGATAGATGCCATAGTGATGTATAATTGTCCCATTTTTGTGGTCATCTGCTTTAACCCACCAAATGATGTTTGATTAAGAATGTCAGCTGCTGCTCTGAAGGCAGTAGATACCATTTGTGACAGCAGCTGATGTGGTCTCAGCGTCTCCAAATAGTGAAGAACCTAACTCCCGATGACATAACAATTAAAAGCTGACCAAAGGATAGTAATAAAAGAACAATGTAGAGACGATGTCCAAAACATAGCTACATGCCTTAAACATGTTTCTTTAATGTGTCAACTCATACAAACAGGCACAATGGCAATATAAGGAGAACGCCCAAACAAGTAAAGCAAGTTTGCATAGATTTCCTTGTTCAAAGAACACATCAAATTCTACCCAGGGAAGTTTTTCCACTTACATTATAGGAAGTTTCCATGAAGTCTAGTCTGCATTTCTCATATATGATTTTAAAATCCAAAATGACTTAACATGAAATCGTTTTCTTCTATGCTGCTCTTCCTGAAATTTTAATCATCTACTTTTTCCTTAGTATGAACCACCAGTCTGCATCACTTGTGGTGTTCTATTGACTTTCATGTTCAATCTTATGCTTATTATTCGTTATTCAAATCTGAGGATATGTTATTCTGCCAAGCCATTGCTGATAGCTTCTTTACGAGTTCGCTGTGTACTTGAAAAGTCTGCTTGAAATCAGCACACCACTTGCAAGATTTGCCTAAATTAAAAGCTCTTAAGCCAATCAATGTGCTACTTTCACAGAACCTTATGGTATATTATAATCCTTATTTGCAGGAAGGAGAAACCACTAATGGTAATCAATGTGAAAGACCACCAACTGAATTAGACACATGATGTAAGTATTTATTTCTAGATCAACCAAAGTGAAACTGCAAAAGAACTAGATCAACCACTAGACTAATACAAGAAGAGAAATAGCTACAAAAACAAGAAAAAGATGAATACCTTTTCTCCTTCTCTGTTTGGATCTAGGAGTGGCTTTTGTTCAGAAGCTGGCAAAGGCAGAGCTTCATTCCAAATCTTTCTCCATGAGTTCCCAATATCAGACATTCTCTCTGAAAGTCTTCCTCGAGGAGGCCACTCGTATGCGGACTCTTCCTCTGAATAAGTTCGAGACTCTTCAAGCTTCTCACTGCAATCACTTTCCCAATCTTTTGGTGAATGCCATCGGATAAAATCTTCAAAAACAGCATCCGGATTAGCTGCCTTGAATGCAGACATGTCTGTAGTCATATTGAGACACAGTCTTTCCTCAGTTAAAATACTCAGCAGATGGAGAAGACATACTTTACTAGAAAAGTTCTAACAATAAACAGGAAAGGTCAAAATATCATATTGGCAAAAATTCATAAAAGATGATTGGGTGTCCCTGCGTGTTTGCTTTTTGAAACTAAATCACATTGACAAATGAAAGTAGAAACTACACAATGCAGTCATGGATGATGCATATTAGAGATTGTTAACTTTCCATAAAACATAAATTTGTATTAGAATGCAATCAATTTTATGCATGTCAATGGCTACGTATCATGTGGCACATAATATATACCAACAATGGTATTTTGGTACCCTATGCTACCCCTATCCAATAGAAAAACCACTGGACTCTCAGACCCTGACATACTTGGGTGTACCTAAAATGTCCAGAATTTTGGACCCAATCATTTTATTTCTTGCTTTCTTTTTCTTTTTGGGAATTGGTTCAAGAAACCAAAGTTCCCCAATTTTCACAATCACATAGAATCAAACAATGAAGTTTCTTAAAAATGCACAAGGCAGTTCCAACATGTTTCCCTTGAAAAAATCACAAAACTACATTACTAAATTACTGATAAAATATGATCGGACTCGAACAAAATAAAATCTGATTATTCGAACTTTTAATTAGTGGAAGTTGATTATCATTTATGTGAGTAGGTCTTAAAATTGTCTAGATGGTCGATGAATAATAATCACTTTAAAAATCATTCTAGTGAAAGAAAGAAATTTAAGAATGGTCAAGAATGAATTAAGTACAACAAGATATGGATAAACATGATTGCTCACTAATTCTTAGCACCATATTAACATTGCAAAGGGGTGAGGCATCCTTAAATCAGGAAATCAGGCTTATTGCCAAAAGAAGCAACCGTGACAGCATTATGACTTCGAGTCCTTAATTTCTTACAACCTCAAACGTACTAACTTTTCAAAGAATTTTGCATATCATAAAAACTAATACTCAGATGCTAAAATAATCTTTCATCTTCATTATTCAAAAGAGTATATTGTTGATTCTGCTGAAAGAGAGAAGGTCATTATGCACACAAAACATGACGAGAAACTAGTTATAGAGGAAAAAAAAAGCTAGTAGCAGTATGAAATAAAAAGCCCTCGCATGAAGAACCTAACCTGATGCCAGAATATCCTTTTCAAGTTGAGCAGAGAAGCTCTGCAACAAAATGGGGACAATACTCGTTAGTTAACAGTTAATGAGTCAGTGGTCTTCACAAGCTTGTACTTCTTACTGCTAAACACGAAAGAAGTTGAAAGTGGCTTCTTAAACTTCAACCAGCAATGAAGTTACTATCTCAATGAATACCCAATGATCTAAACACTTACATAACTTGAATTTTTGAAAGGAAGGATCTTATATGAAGCAAGAATTTGGAGTTCCAGGACTTCAAATGACTAAAGAAACTAGGCGAATTTTAAATCCCTCAAGATACTTGAAAAAGTAACTCAAAATTGTTATTTGAATCGTAAATAACTCAAATTATCCGAACAAACTTAATGGATTTGCTATTATAGACTCGAAATCCCAAACTATCCCTTAAATGCAAACACGGTCTTGGCTAACATGGTGAATGATAAATACTTGACATAAGATGCTTGTTAACACCTTTCACCAAGAATAAAAATGTAACCACTGTGTTAAAATCTTATCAATTTCAACTTAGAACATGCCAGCATTTTTATTACATAAAGCAGTTCCCATTGATGAGGCAGGCAAAAGTTTCTAAAAGAACAGGCCAACAATAATCTTTCAGGAGGAAAAGATTGAATACTGCAATGGTTTAATCTTACAAATGAATCACCCAATGCTTCAGCAGCTTGAAGTCGTTCTTCATGCATGTCTTCCGTCATAGGAGGAGGATCCTATGGTAGTAAGAGATGAACGGCACATTATTCACTTAAGTGTTGTTTGACGCAAAATAGTGCATGGTGCAAGAAGGGAAAGGGAAGATGCCAAAGATAGCTAGCTTAGCAGTTGACCTGGGTAATTGGAGCTTGTATAATATTGTATGATTTCAAAAGCATCATAGACCCTGCAACCCGGGATGAGCTCTTCCTGACAATTTGAAGAAGCTCAAACTAAAAGAAGCAGAAATACAACAATATCTAGGAATAAGTACAAATTACATTGCAGAACCAAACAAGCAATTTGGTTAACCACTAGGATGAATAGGACTCAAATTCCTATTCCCGAGTAGACCAAGTTGGCAAGTATCTAGCATCCACTACTCCTATCGAAAGCACAAGTATTACAACATTATAGCAAGTCTCAGCATGTCGCAGCATAAGGACTTGCATCCTCATAATCTGTAGTACTCAAATTTCAATAAATATTTACCAATAGCATGCCTTAACAATAGTCACTGACCTCTGATACACTAAAATGTGACACATATTGAATCCAATGTCCCCTAGAACCAATTAATCAGACTCAACTGTCCAGTGCAGAAACCCAAGCCATACATCACATCCAATAATGGTGTATTAGATCCATCTGTTTTATTGCTTACCATTTTCCTTTTTCCTTCCTCTTTTATCTTTTTCTTTTTCATTTTTTCTAAAATCAATTATATTCTGCATCTTTTGCATCGATTCTGTTGCAACTGATAATACTACTAGCAAGTGACAATGTTGCTAAAAAACTGTTAAAATTTAGCAAATATTACATGGTTCTGATTTCTGAGATGAAGCACACACAACAAAAATAGATTTAAAATTGGAAAGACAAGAGATGAAGCGGATGGCCAAGCAATAGATAGAAGCCCTTAGTCAACAAGTCGTTGTTCAAGAAGTGCCAGGCAATGTGGATGTGTGCTTGAAGACTGAGTTTTGTACTCCTTATTTCAATCAGAGAGAGTTGATAGTGTGGACACCAATTAATCAATGAGCATAGCATCATATTAACAAAATTTATCATCTATATAGAATGCCTGTATGTAAAGTTAGAAAATGGCACTATATCCAACTTCAATTATTAAATGATTAAATAGACTTCAACCACTGGGAGTTAAATAGATAATACATAGCAATTATTTAGAGATTCTTGAATTATTAGTGCAGTAAAGTAAATATCATCAGAAAGAATAGATCAAGCTATTTGTTTGGTGCCGTCTCTAAAGTGAGGAAAAGACTAGCTTGAACTGATTAATATTAGAATTAGCTCTTGCTTTTCACCTGTCATTGTTACCGAACCCTTCACAAGCACCAAGAGAAGCTGAAAACTTTGTTTGAATCTGCATATTTTGCTGCAGTCAAATACAGATATCTACAGGTTAACAAATTTAATACAACTATCACAAGGAACTTCAAAATAGACTACCTGTAAATCAGCAGTAGCAGAATCATCATGTCTGCCAATATCATGCCCTTTACCCTGAAGACTCTTTTTATTGATGCATATAGCAAGCTGAGAACAGTATAAAGGATCAGTCAAATGGTTTTCACCAAAGGATTTTAGTTATATACATAAAACTGAAATAGGAACACGTTTTTGTTCTTTAAAGAGAAACGGAGAAGAGAGAGCAATCCTCATAACATGAGAATCTATCCGACTCCAAAGACATTATGGAATAACCAACCAGATCATAAACTGAAACCTACTCAAGGTCCTTGCTGCAGAAATATGTTGCAAAGCATCATTGATACACATATCATATGGGTCATCAGTAATGATGAATCCGAACTCTGGAAGTCTGATTATATACAATAGTACATATATGACCTCACATATAGAAATCTTTTTATTGCAGACACATTCATAATTGTATATTTTTCCTGGTTTTCATTGCATTAATTTATGCCAAAAATACAAGTGTAAAACTTTATGTAAGAAAGAAAAAGACCATGATATGAGTTGACAACAAGATATCACTGGAAGAGAAGTTACTGAAGATTCCCTTAGGTAATCTGAAGCAGTTTTACCAATTTGAATCTTGAGCTTCATAATTTTTCAGCTTAGGGTACATGCCATATCAATTATCAATTTTATTAAGGAAGCTACGTGTGAAGGAAAGTGGATCAACAGCCGTCAATTTAAAATTGTTCAAAGTCACACATAGAATGTATAACTCGACAACAGTACAATTTGTTGTATAGCAAAATGCTAGACAGTCCAGCGCAGGGGATGCATACAGATCCAGATGGATAGACAGTACAGGAAAACCAACCATGTGCAGTTTCTGATTAATCAAACAGGTCGACAAATCGATTGCTCCGTCTGATGACATTCTTGGCAATGCATGTGATTCTTCCCAACACCAACGAACCTCCCGCACAAACTCTATCCAGAGCACAGCGATGGCTAATCAAACAACAAAATAATAAAGGTGAGATAAGCATAAAAAGATAGGGGGAAAAAATAAAAAAAAAAGGTCTGCATGTGAGGGTAGTCACTTCATAAGCTCATAACCAAGAAAAATACCACGTATATTGCAGTTGCCAAACCAAAGAGCATGTAAACAGAACTGTCCGAAGAGTGAGTCAAGTGGAGAGCCTTTAATAGCTCGAGAACTTTTATTTTCATCCAGAGAGGAACCCACTTGAGCTTCTGTAACTGCAGGAAGAAAAGAAATTAACTAAAGCAACAAATTGTCACCATGCATCTACAACCAAAACCTCCACATCATGCAATTAACAAATCCTCTTAATACATTGTAATCCTGAACAATGACTTATAATCTAAATAGACAGTTGAAGTTTATAGCAAATACAACATAATTATGAATATAATACAACATGAATGCTGTCCTAACCTCCTAAACTTTCTGCCTTCCTTTGTGCATGCTTGCAAGCAGAATACAAATTCATTTACATTTGGACTAACAATTTAGATTGTTAGAAGAAATAAAACAGCAATATCATGCTTGAGAAGCAGCAACAATCCACTATGTGGATTTTGAGAAGTAACAGACACCAGTAATGTCACAAGCATAAGGCAGACAAGGGCTCTTGTCTTTTATGAGATTAAAACATGATGTGGCAACTGAAGGAAGAGACAATTTGCTACCCTCATGGAAAAGATCTTTTAGGACGCGATCAAGAACTGTTGGCGGAGGTACGACTGCTGAAGAGCTCAGATTTTCAGAAGCTGACTTTTCAACTGCTCAATTAAGAGAAAGAATGAAATAGTCAAAATCATTGAAAACTATGATATAAGAAAAAGAGCAAAATATAAACTACAGTGCAGCATTAAACAATTCTCATTTAATTCATCAATTACACATATAAGATTTTAAACCTGACAGAAAATCTTCCATATATTGAGCCTCTAGTGACATCTCCAATGCCTTAACCAAAAGGCGCAACTGTGATGCAAATCCAATTGTGTTTCCATCAGAAATATCACTGCTAAACATGGATTAATAGACGTTATTTTATCACTTCCCAAACAAGGAGCAGATCACTACAATGTCCATAAATTGAAGACCATTATTTTTAGACTACTACTTCCTTCAAAACAACATTAACTGATTGGAGAACACAAGCTAGAAATATTTTCCCATGAAAATTGATCCAAATATTACAGCACCAACATTTCCAGCATTTATGTTCTTCCATGCCGTGATGTTTTAAAGCAACAGTTCAGTTATCTGTTTGCAGAAGGAAACAGCTCACAGGTTTCTAGACTCTAGAGGATGTTCAGTAGAGAGAAAATAGGGGTATGTTTCTCAGCTACACAGCAAAAGAGAAGAGGAGAGAATAACTTGCGGAGCAGATAAAAGTGCATGATATATAGAGTAATAGCATGGCTATATATGCAACCTTGGTATGCAGTTCCGCTATATTGCGTGTTTACTATCTGAAGGGATAGGAATATATCTAATATCATCAATTAGTGGGACAAAAACAATAATTATAGGCCCATGGCGAGCTCGAATCAGAGAAGAGACTCATAAAAGGAAAATGTTTGGGCCAACTCCAAATAATTTGGATTTTTATTTCCACAAGGGCCTTTGTTTGAAAACAATTTGGAAGAATATTAATGGGAAAGCCAGAGAGTGAAACACAACAAACCCAGTATTGGAGTCTACATGGAAGCCTGGTTTGCATCAATGGAAGGGTTGTGGACAACGATAAACATCACCAGAAGGATTCTTGTAGATGAGGTCCATTTAATGTCTTCACCAGAAAATTCAAATATTTGAACAGGCGGGTGAAACAACATATTGACTGATCATGAAAAGTGTAAGACATGTAGAAAGTAAGAAAAGAAAAGAGAATGTTGTGTATATTACTAATCATTCCACCTCTGTATATAGTGGTGGAATTAAGATAACTACAACTTAGGCCTCCTTTACTTGTTGGTATTAAATATGATATCGTGCCTAGTCATGTTCTATATTTCATTTACTTTCAATTTGCCCATCCCATTAATAGCATCTTGGGCCTAGTACTAATTTGAATTGTGGCAGGATTGTCATCCCAATGTTGATAGTGTTATTATGTTTTCCCATTACCCATCGAGTTGGTATTAATTTTTGTGTACCAATAATGAACTCAGAACAGTACAATTAGTCACTCATTTGCCCCTCTCTCTAGTTAAAATAACCCAACAACCCGGCATAGTTATTAAAGAATGTCAGAGTGTTTCTCTCTACTATAGGAGTTTTCTCAAGAATGCTCCTGCTTCAAAGATGGCCAAGCAAGAATTTGAGTCATTTGCTCCAAGTGAAACAGTTTGTATTGAAATAAATAGGTCATTATTGTCTTCATTTCAAGCACCGATTTGCCCTAATTTTTCTGTAAGGGAAAATGATATAGATATAAAATATATATATATATATAAGATGTAGGGCTGTTTTGTGGAGGAAGATAGAGAGGAAGGGCAGCGGTGTTGGGTGGAGGAAGATGGCAGGGGGGGTGCGGCGGCGGGGGTGAAGACATAGTTATTAAAGAATGTCAGAGTGTTTCTCTCTACTATAGGAGTTTTCTCAAGAATGCTCCTGCTTCAAAGATGGCCAAGCAAGAATTTGAGTCATTTGCTCCAAGTGAAACAGTTTGTATTGAAATAAATAGGTCATTATTGTCTTCATTTCAAGCACCGATTTGCCCTAATTTTTCTGTAAGGGAAAATGATATAGATATAAAATATATATATATATATAAGATGTAGGGCTGTTTTGTGGAGGAAGATAGAGAGGAAGGGCAGCGGTGTTGGGTGGAGGAAGATGGCAGGGGGTGTGCGGCGGCGGTGTTGAAGACGAGAGAGGGATCGAGGAGGGAGACGAGGGAGATGAGGGTGTGCTGGCGGAGGCGGAGAGGCAGGCTGAAAAGGGGCGAGGAAAGTGAGGACGGTGGGAAGAGAAGCAAGCGGCGAGGGGCATTGCAATTTTTCACATGGAAGAAGACAATGCACAGAGGTGCCAGTAAAAACTTTTCCTTTTCAGAATTATTTATAATAATTTAGTATAATAAAAATAATGAATTACGATTAACTAATTAATTTTAATTTCCAAAAACTTATAAATTAAAAATTATTTTTACTTTATTAATTTTAATAAGTATTTATTATAAATTTTAAATTAGAGATAAATACATTAATTTTAAAAATAAAAATTTCTTTTGATGCTAAAAAATTATAATAATTTGTCAATTTAGATATATATTTGTTATTATTTTATTATTTTTACATTTATAATATTGTAATGAGATATATTATTTATATTGAAAAATATTATTTTATATTTTGTGATAGTACTATGTAACATTGATGTTTTTGTCTAATTTCAAATCTTATCTCTTATAACAACTATAATAATAAATGCAACATAAAATTACCACACAATAATCATTCAGTAATTCATACAAAGTAAATAAACTATTAAATTATCATCTTAACAAATATCCCAACATATCTAACCTCCTTTAATCCCATCCATAAAAGTAAAGGAGGCCCTCAGTGGATAACAATCAAAGATACCTATCCAAAACAAATAACAAAAGATATTCACAAATCCTAAATATTCTAACAATAAGGATTAGCATCACAGACTCTCAAAAGTGAACTTTAGGTTTGAAACAGTGAAAAACTGTTGGTTTCCAGTCTTAACTATTCAAATGGAGGAAAAGAGCAACTAAGATATGAAAACAAATCCGCTGCTATCTACATATAGTTAATTCTACTAAAAGTCCCTTGTAATCTCCATACACAACTCTTCTTGATTAGTATTGCATGTCATGCACCATCCTACTTCACAAGGACTTCAATGCAGACGCCAAAACTAGATACATTTTGATGGGAACATATAAAACATTTCATGCACATGGAGAATGAACATTTCATGCACATTCAAAGTAACAGAATTCTTACAGATTTTGTGGAAGACTTGGATACAAGAACCAACTATCAGCTTCCATAGGTGAGGCATTTTCTAATTCAGCCATATCCAGAGAACTTTCAGCTACTCTCTCAGACCATATAGCAAGCAACTCAAATCCTGCATAAGGTAACTTAATAAATGTGAGAAAACTATTGCAGGACCTGAGTGATATTTAAGAAATTCAGGAAACTAAGATAATGCTGCTATTACTCCAGAAAAGCATCACCAAACAGTAAAAAGTTTTGTCAGGGACGCAATTGTGTCAATATGCTCCCTGTCAAGGTGTCATACATATTCACAATTCACAAAGATAGTTTCCTCACTTTTCCCAATGTCAGAAAAGAAAAGGTGCAAATCTACAAGATCCCAGGATCAAGTTTGTTATCCCATTTAGTCTGGTAAAATTAGGAATGGTATGATCTTCCATAGTCTAGTTACTAAACAAAAGCAGAGAATCTAGAAAACACTATTTTC
Source organism: Sesamum indicum (assembly GCF_000512975.1). NCBI lineage: Eukaryota > Viridiplantae > Streptophyta > Magnoliopsida > Lamiales > Pedaliaceae > Sesamum > Sesamum indicum. The sequence goes on along the minus strand of NC_026155.1, from coordinate 12,510,670 downwards.
TCCATTGTGATTTCCCATCCTGGTCATAAGCGACATACAAAAAAAAAGAAAAAATCAATGCTATTATAAGAAGCAGCATATTTACCTTTGACTGGATCCTCTGCGGAGTACCACTCACTCCAGGGACAATCATCATCCCATTGCATTCTGCCAGTGGCTTCAGTCTCAAAAATTTCACCAGTCACAGAAATGTCAGCATCAGCTCCTTCTACTTCGTCCTCATCTTCATAGGTAAGGGTCCTGTAGGTCAACTTCGTCTTGAAGTGGACTTTGAACTTCATTGATAAGTCCACTGCAGCATAGGCCTTTGGTAATGTTTGAAAAGATGGAATACCACATCAGTTAATAGAAATCTCTAAAATTACATAACAAAATTATTAAGATTGAGAAATGCAATGGGAAATGTTAGTCTTTCAGCCATAACAAGCATTGGGTTCAAGCTTAATGATGAAAAACCTATGCATATGCACACAGTTGCTATCAGATTGTAGATCAGTTCATAACAAGACAATATTGAGTAAAAAGTATCACATAAACCTAAACCATTACGTAAGAGACCAAATGCCAATGCAAGCGCTCATTAGCACAGAAATGAATTCCTCAGTAGCTAAAAGCTGAAGGAGAACTAAAAGGTGCAAAACTATAAACAAGACATCTGAATGCAACAAAAAAGCATAGTCATGTAACATGAATTCCTAACTTTAAAGCCTCAGAATATAACAAAATACTCAATTTGGTAAGTGAGAAACAATCATATTCTAACTGCACAAGGGTGTTCTTTGACACTGGGAATGAAAAGAACATGCAAATTAGAATTGAAACTGCGAATGTGTAGAACATACAAATTTAGAAACAAACAGCTCATACAATCCTTCCATATGCATAAGCTTTACTGGAACCTGGCTACCAATGTAATCAGCTTCAAATCTTCTAGTAAAAGCTGTTCCCATGTTTTGAATACCAATATAGGCTTTATGAGAGGCATAATGAACTGGAACAAATGCAGGCCAGTTGCTGCAATGGACAAGCACAAAAGAGATGAATTGATAGATGCACTTACTTAAAGGAAGAAACTGAATCTAGTTATGCATAACAAGCAGTAACCTATATCAAAATTCAAATCAACAGAAACAAAAGCAAGAAAAAGAAACTTTTGAGACCAACAAAGAGCATACATTTTGAGACATTCTGTACCCGGTGTGAACTTCAGATTCTGCTAACTGAAGCCTAGAGCTAAAAGTCTCTTATTTCATACTAATAACTAATTTAAATGTTCCAAAGACTTCAACATTTAACTTCAGAGGAGCAAAATTGTCTCAGTGCCACCATTTTCTTAGAAACCTAACCAGTTCCCACAAAAATTTGGAGTTTCAAAGAGCATCATCACATAGTTGAAGATAGGGGTAACATCGGAATTTTATCGGATATCATATCGGCATATCCGTGATTGTATATACGTTTATGTAGGTTATTATCAATGAAACTTCATGATCCAATCCTATTTGACATTTCATTGGTTTTACTCCCATTTTTAGTGTTATTGAAGAGTTCGTTCTTAAAAGCAAGTGGACAAAAACAAAACCATTAATTACTGAAGGATAAATCAAGACAAAACCTTGTTTGTGTTCACTTTTATGTTTGTCGTTTGCTCCATCATATTCTGCTTTCTACATGGGAAAGGGGAATGATGCAAAGACTTGCAGTCATCTAGTTTATACGCAATTGCTGTGCACTTTGATGTACACAGACAGACATACATGACTAACCACGTGATGCTTGATTATGTGACAGCTTTAATAATCTTCAGAGTTCTGTTGGCATTATTGCTATGTCAGATTTCAACAGATATATGTATACTTTATGACATTTTCCACACAGAACAGATTCAAAAGTTGTATAAATCCTACGGATGTTGTTTGGTGCAACTGATGCGGAAATATTCTTTCTTAACCTAGTTTTACCCATAATCTTCCGCAATTTAACCAATGAAATGCAGAGACACAAATCAGCGAAATCATGCCACACTGTCAAACTTAGTAAATCAAGATGTTTCTGGAGTTAAACCACAAAGCAGAGCTCTACCATGTCACTGGGACCACAACAGATCATGGGTTTCTCTGAAAGCTAGCTTATCTGCCTCATAACAAGAACAATAAGTTGGCCAACTGGTTTTTACCCCAATTTATTTTTCCTTTTGCAAACTAAACCACAAATATCCTTGTGCTCAATCCTACTACTCCTAAGGCATGATCTTAAAGCTATAGCATAAATAATCAAATCAAGAAATTGGAACGGGAAAAAATTGGAAGAAATCAAAGGAGTTACAAAATAACACTAGCCATACCATGAACAGTTGGATAAAGCAATGGCAACTGCACTCAAAAGTTTGCTAGCCTCTGGTGCATCAAGAACTACTCCGCTTGCACTTAGTGGTGCAATCACCTAAGTGTTTGCAAAAAAAATAAGAGTAGATAAGTGACAAACATGAAGAAATATCTGAACAGAAAGATCATCAGATTCACACACACAACATATATATATATAGTTATACACACATGCGCACACACACACACACACATATATATATATATAGAGAGAGAGAGAGAGAGTGCATGTGTGTGTGTTTTTTTTCCTTTTTTTTTCTTTTGTGTGTGTGTGTGAGAGAGAGAGAGAGAGACCAAAAAGTCCTTCACCCCGAAAGAGAGTTGCAGATCATGAGATAGCTTATTCCAATCACCCGCTTCACCTGAGCTAATGAGAATTATAACTAAGATAGGAAGCTAGAGAAAGTAATCTTGTTAAGTTATGCAGCACCATTGACAGTACCATTGCTACTTTTTTCAAAATAGTACTCCATGCAATAGCTTTTCATAGCATACTTGAACTCAGACTTGACCTTGTGCAAAACCAAGAGAAGATCCATTTGAACTGCATCCTTTGCCTGTGACCAAATAGAACATGAGATGAAGCTTCAAGCTAGAGCCTAACTAAATATCTGGCATGATCAAACGCAAATTAATTTCTCAATAAAAATACTGCGCGCAAAAACAAAACCACTTCTGGTTATTCCAAAGCGGAGAACCTAAATATCTATAGTCGCATGTTGCCGACAAAGAATCCCGAACAAATATTCGTCCCTGAGTATCACTATGGTACAACCAACTTACATATTTCTCCAAGGATCATGATCAAGGTTGAAAAAACAAGGGCAAGAAATAGAAGACAAAAGAAAAATGGAGAAATTGTAGGTGGGCAATGGAACTATATTCAAGAATTTGGCAAGGTTAAGTTTCCAATAATAACAGCTCTTTCCAGTCTACATTTGAGGCGATGGCTGCCAAATATTAACAGGCATGTCCACCTCCACCCCCATCAACTGCAGCATCATGTTTGTCATGAAATCACTGCACAAAAATTGGTATTCTTTAGGTTGGCATTGCAATGGTTATTTTCGGTTCATAGAAACCTAATCATGAAGACAATGATATATAAAACGAGGCTCTGCCAGCTAGGATTTTTATGTCCACTACATAACAAAGACTGAGTTGTGATAATATAATTAAGAAAAAGTCTGACGACATTTAATAAAAAGGGCTACAAAAATATATTAGAAGTTTGACCCACACCACTATCTGAATTTGGGTTCAAGTTTCAACAATAGGCAGTGTGCAGGCACCAAAAGAGATGAAATTTTATGCCTCAAAAGGGAGGCCTAGGTGATGTAGCCTTGCCAAGTGTGGGCTATCTACCATGGATACCTGAGCCTTAGCAGAGACACATATAGCATTGAGTAGCTGAAATTAAAATAGAAAGGTCATCCTTCTCAAATTTAAAATGACATAGATCATGATTATCAAATACAACAGGGTTATAAGACTATAAGCTGAATTGGTTAAATGATGTAAATCCACAGAAGTTCCGTCATAAAAGCACCAACTATACTATAAATCAATTAAGCAATAAAATGGCTTTACCAATAAATTCTTTGGTCCATCAGCCACCCAATGCCGACACACAGCTTCTATTTCGGAAATGAACCTAACAATTGGCAACAGAATTATCAAGTGATGTCCTCATCTTTTGAGTTATATCACCTAATAAAATGTACCCAAAGTGGACTATTGAACCTCTCCCATGAGGAGGCCACTGTAAAATCATCAAAATGTTCAAACTGCAAAAAAGAAAAATTAGAGGGGAAAGGAAAATGAGAAAGAGCACAAATCAGATTGTGTGTTGACACTCAAACAGAATATGATGAGCAACAAAGTCCAAAGGCAAAAGTTCTATGTGATACCTCCTCTTCTTCATTATCATCATCGTCCAGATTGCTTTTTGAGTTGCTATTATATGCCATTCGTAAAGAAACTAATTGCAAAAGTCTCACCAATGAGATCTCTGAATTTTTCAACTGCCAAGACAAAGTGATTATTAGAGCTTTTGGGTTATAGTGATTGTTTAGTATTACTAAAAATGAATTTTTCAAAGAAAAGAAACATCAGAAATCTATTGTTGGATTTTGACAATGCCCAAAAGATCAAAACTGGGGCTAAAGTGACTTTAAAAGGAATGATTTAATACAGTCCAGGAAGCTGTTTGCCTTTTTCCTGCCAAAACTGGAAGTGCAATTTTTCTATATTCATATAAGCCTACATGTCAAGATACCCTAATTGTTTGTACAGAAATTCCCAGAAAACAACCCATAGGTTCTTCTCTTGATTGAGCAGATGTGGTCAATATGCTTTGTACTAAACTTGTTGAAGAGATGAACTATAACCAACCTATATCTTTTGATCAGAGGTTGAATCGGTTAGCAGAAGAAGAAGTAAGCCTGCGATATGAATTTTATATTTGAAGGTTTGATTAACTAAACATTGGATATGTTCACTTCGATATACCCTTTATTTAGTTTGTTAAAGTAGAAGATAACAGTTACAAGTTACATGTATTTAAGAATAAATGCAACCGGAAATTACTGACAATACTGGAGGCATCCCTTACTACCCTCTCGAAGTGTTACTCTTCATTACAATAATGTCTCTTGGCTACTGTTTTCCAACTATTTCATTTTTGTTGTATTTAGCAGTAGATTTATCGCCTTAAACAAAAGACTATGCAAAAGGCCCTACAACCTAGTTAATGAGTATCTAAGTATATTTTAAGTTTTACTTTTCCTTTGAGCATTCTAGATTTTTTTTCACTAGTTATAACAACTTGGACACCCTAAAACAGTGGTCCCAGATGCACCCCTGATTAAACACATGTGAGAAATTATAAAAGAAAAGAAAGAAAAAAAAAATCTGGTATCGTTAAAAAGGAAGTTGTGGTTTATGCCATAACTTCATCTGTTATTAGTTAGATTAGGTTGAAATACATGGGTCTGAAAAGCCGTAGTTATAGCTCTTTAAACAGGAGCATATTTTTTAGACGCAATGCATGGTGAATCAAGTAAGTTTAATGGCACTCATCACGTCTTTGCTATGTCACCTTTTCCTCCATGCATCTCTTTGCAATGATGCAAGGACAAAATTGATTCATGGTTTACACGAAGAAAAGCAATAAACTTCTGTCTTTCCATTACAGTAATTTAACTTTCTGCTAGCAAAGAACCTAGAGGTATCTGACTTTTCCCAAAGAGCACTGAATAGATTCTCTAGCTTGAATCAAGTTCTGACTTTCCATTTGACATGAGGGTGCTTTACTTTGTGCACGTATGAAAACGTGGATTAGCTAATCTGCTAGCAAGATAATTAGTAAGCTCGGATACAACTTATAATTATACTCTTTAAAAGTGTTAGTAATATTTGCTAAATGATGACTTTTGGAGGAAGTACACTAGAGATGGGTTTAGTGGCCCAGCCATACACCAAACACTTAAAAGACGCCACCATCATATACACAATGTCTTGTATTATTTCTGTTTTGGTTGGTTGTCTTTTTCGGCAGTACCCATTCATCAAAGAAAACTAACAACGGTGACAAGTGGCCTTCGTGATTCCTAATATTTCTCATGTTTTCACTCCAGAAAGACGTTTCTTAGATAGATCATCAATTCTGGTTCTTTTCCTTTTTTTTTCCCTAATGAAACACTAATTTGAGGAGGATGAATTCAATCAAAAAGCTTAGAATCTGAAACGTCTGAAAGCATTTCCCCAATTCAACTGAAAGCATATCCCCAGGCTGAACACAGGTTAGTTATCAAAACCCTCAATCTCCTGTTCCTGCAACCCTCTATACAACTTTTCTCCTCAAAAACATAATGAAAATACGAATTTCTTCCAAATCTTACGTCCTACTGCATCAAACAGCATTCAATCCCAATACCAATGAAAGTTAATCCCAGAAAAGAAAATTACTAAAAGATAAATGAAGTGAAATCACAGCACATCAATTAGAGCGTTGGATCAACAATGTCAAAAATTCATGGCTATCATCGAATTAAGGAAAAGTTTAATACCGTAGATCACTTTGTACCTCACCGGAATCTTCGCAATCGCCGGAGGGAGAACCGGAGGAATTTCCATTTATTTGCACCTTCTCCTACTCGATTCAAGTAGAAAAGGTCCCATTAGTAGATTTTCATTTACCTTCAATCTAAGCCTTGCAATCGCTTGGTTTGTCTATCTTCTCACTTTGAATGATCGTTGTGATTAGGATCGTAGGAGATCGAATTTAATGGATTTCAAAATGAGATTTAATTTAAGTAAACAAACATTAATTCTTCAAGAGATTGCTACAATTACTATTTCAAACTATGCGTTTGAGTTAATCAAATCCGTGTTACTTCTTATCAAAAGAAAAAAACCCGTGTTACTTAATGGACGTTTTTTTATTTATTTTTACAATCCAATATGATAAAATTAAATGAGTAAAATTCATACTGCATCCGAATTTTGACACTAATTTATACTAAATATTAAGGGAGATTACCTTTTTTATATATCTTCTTTTTTGTCCTTTTATATTTAATTTTTCATCTAACTACACGCACATTTTTACAAAGAATATAAGAACAACTATTTCTATTGCTATTCCATTTTGAAAGAAATACTTGCTAAATCAATAGATATGTATTCATTACTGCACAAATATTTCTTAATTAAAGAGAGAGCTTGTGCGTATTTTCTAACCTTTTCTTTTCTACTTCCTTCCAAGTATCCATTTTCAATGAAGTGTATATTGATTCTTGATAAGCCTTTCTAGTCTTTAACCCACTGCACTTTTAGATTCTTTGACAATGATACTACCTTTGGTATCTTATAGCGTATAATCCCATTAGATGTTCACAAAACCTTCCAAACTTAACTCCAATAATCTTATGAAGTTTTCTTTGTTGAGTTTTAGAGTAGTTGTTGCTATCTTCATGGTTGCAATTCATTCATCTATCAGCTTCTCAATGTTTCAGAAGTCGATAACATTATGGATGCAAGGACTGGAGCATTGTCTTTGCTCAAGGTATATTTTTAGGCACTCTTCTCAGGTTCTGTCCTGAATTTTCTCTTAATCTGGTTCCATGAACATCTGTGTGGCGTTGCTGTGGAAATTCGTACTTTCTCTCTTTGGATGATCCTGTGGAGGATCATTCGTACATGCAACCTCCCAACTAAAAAAAACAAGAAGCATAACACAAGGGGTACAAATACACATAACAATAAAAGCACAGTAACTTCCCAACTAAAAAAAACAATCAATAATGCTTCGGCAAGAAGCAAAACCCTGACACAGGGTGTTTTTCATGCACATAAGAATAGAAACAGTATAGATCGAAAGGCCTACCTTAACTGCTTCCAAATCAGATACTTTGTCAGCTTTTCCCCTCACAAAAAGCCTCCTATACTACCTTAGCTATGTCATGTCATGGAAACAAACAGAAATCTTTTGTCAGGAGCCAACAGACATACATGATCTACTAAGCTGGAGTTGCCACACCACTCCCTAAATGAAATTACACAAACATAATAAATAATTCAAAAATATAAATACCAAATATGCAAGTGCAAGCAATTCAGGAGTACTTCCTCCAAACATTCTGTTACTAGTATCAATGCAACTTGATCTTTGAACCAATTGCTTAATATTAGACATTATGTAATTTTTGTCCCAATTAAACTGGTTCTTTTAAGCAAAAGCACTTGCAGAGAAGAATATGCATGATCTACTTGACCAGAAAGAGCAGGCATAGGCATATGTAATAACCCTTATGGAAAATTTGAATTAATGATTGCCAAAATCCCCATAGATTTGTATTCTTGATACTGAGATCAAGATCAATTACTGACAAAATTAAAATTTAATTACTATTTTACCACAATACACACAAATATGAAAACAAGTGCTGGAAACCACTTGCTGCCACACAGAACCATTCCCAGATTTTTTTAAAGAATACAAAAAGAAGCAAACATGACCATCCTGCAGAGACTCCTATAACCAACTTGAGCAAAAACCGCACCTACAATGGCCCCTTTAAACTATCTACCTTTTCATCAATTTTCTCATCTTTGTTACCACCAAGTACTTTTCAAGTACCAGAATTCTATAGGAAAAAACATCTTTGTTACCACCAACACTTCAAGTACCAGAAGTCTATAGAAAAAAAATTTAAACACACACACGAAATATCATCAGGGAACTCCATGGAGAAATGAAAGGAATATAACAGCCTACCAAAAAGAAACTGAGCAAACAGTGTAGAAAGGGGACACTGAAAGTGCAAAATTACCAACCTTATGGAATAGTATCCTTGCTAGCATCTTAAGATATCAAATAAGATCGAGACTAACCTTGTACGGTGTCGCAGTTGCGAGCGACGGCGTTTGGCGAGGGATAAAGGGAAAGGGAAACTGTTCGCCGGCGGAAATCGAAGCTCCGAATAGCGAAAATCAGAGTTCGAAATAGCAAAAAACAATGTTGCAGCCTCGGGCAACAACGTTTGAGTGGATTTCGCCGGCTGCAGTGGTGGATTTGAGTGGATTTCGTGTTCTCTCAGTCGCCTCTGTCGTCTCTCTCTTTCTCTCGCTAGAAACAAAATAAAACCCTAAGTTTGACTAACAATCAGCATTTTCAAATATAAGGAGGGGTATTTTCATCTTTTACCCTTCACACCAATGTTTAATTCATGTAGGGAGGCAGTGTGCTACAATATTTAATTGACAGGGGGGTAATTTGCTCTTTATTAATAATACGGGGGGGAGGGGGGGTATTTTGCTTTTAACCCTTTTTAAAACAGGAGGAGTTTTTAGCTTTTAAAACACAGGGGATATTATGCTATTTTTCCTCTCTTTTTCTCGATGTCACTGCCGCTTCTCTTCCTTCTTTTATTTTTATCTATAAAAAATAAGGATAAATTGCATAAAATCCCTCTGTATTTTAGAATTTAGCTAAAAATTCCGTGTTAAAAAAATAGGTAAACCTGTGTTTTCAAAATATTGCACTCTCCCCTTCCGTTAGGTAAACCCTAACAACGTTAATTTTTTTTGCTGAATTGATCGTTACACCCTTCTTATAACAACTGTTGGTCTTCAATTGTAAAATATAATAAGTGAACCGGATTTTAAGTAATTTAAATATATTTTTTATTTATATATTTATATATATATATATTATATAATAAAACTATAAATAATACAATATATATATATATGTGTGTGTGTGTGTATTTGTAGGCGGTGAAGGCCGGCGTCTATGTGAGAGGGGAAGCCGTAGCCGACCAGATTGGGCGACGTTGTCCTCCTTGCGATCACTCCTTTTCATCGCCTCCTTCTGGAAGGGGCGACACCAAATCTAGGCGATAATGATCGCTCAAGCGCTGTCGTTGGTCCGCCACTATGTGCCAGCGACGCAAAAGAAAGTTAAAAAAAATGATCTTTTTAAAAGTAAAGTAAAAATAATCTAACTTTTTAAAATTTTAAATGTTAAATAATTTGAATATTTAATTTAAATATTATTTATGATAAATAATATTATTTAACATAATTCTAGTATTTTGATATTTAATTAGTATTATTTATAAACAAGTAAAATATATTTAAATTAATAATAATTTAATTGAGTTAATAATATATAATTACTATAAGTGACTTTTATATTGCATATAAATTTTTAATTTGAAAAGTGATATTAAATTTGTATTATGTTTTTCAAATTAAAAAATTTTAATTTTAAAAAAAATTATATACTTTTTAGGCATTTTTATATTAACCTAATATATTTCATAAATAAATATAATTTATTATAATATATTTGGACTCAATAAATAATTTAAATTAATTAAGTAAATTTAACTAAAATAATAATATAAATAAATTAATTTTTAAATATATTTAAATATGAAAGAAAGGGGTAAAATGAATATTATGCATTTAAAATAATTCCAAAAAGGCCAAAAAATGAAGTCCACTCACACAATAGGCGAGTATTACACACACTCTGTTAATTTCTAACGAAGAGGGGGTTTTTTATTGTATTTTATAAAGCATAGGGGCTTTTTCCCTTTTTTTTTAAATATAGAGTTTTTAGCTAAATTTTAAAAATATAGAAGATGTTATACAATTTACCCAAATAATAATAATAATATTAAGAACCTAAGTCTACCGGGTCAAACTCACTTTCATGAGTTTTATACCGGGATGGGTCAGATAGACGAAAGTTTCACGAGAGGTGGGTCCCAGTACCATCAAATCCTACCCCATTGCCATCCCCTAAAATAACAAAATCTGAAAAGGAAAAAAAGAAAAGGATAAAAGTGAAGGAAATTATAATTGCCTTACCCTAATACAATTTGAACCTTGTGTTTTTTGACCTTATGTCCTTTCTCCAACTTTTCACGGGGTGCCCTTTAAGAAGATTGAAAGGAGGACACCGTGCGGCTAGCAGTCTTGTAACGACTACTTCCTGTTAATATGTTTGATAGTTAGGACTATTTTATTACAGTCACGCTCTTGAACAATAATTTTAGGAAAAATAACACAATAATAAAATACAACGCAACTTAAAGGAAAATACAATCTTGGAAGAGGGCTCCAACAAGGATCAACGGAAAGCACTCGTGACAACAGCAGATACGGAGGATGCTACGCTACATCTAGCTCAAACGACAACCATGTATTGGCCAAGAGATGACGACACTTGACAAAGTCGCATTTCGCTCATGCCATGCCACTCAAGTGCGTTTTATTCAATTAGATTGTTAGTGATGACGGCAACATTTCACTTTATAACATCACTGCATTCCTACCAAGTAATGCAGTATCAACTTGAACCTGGCAAGTCAAACAAGATTTCCTCATTTTTAGATGCTTCGACCAGTTTCAGCACCTCAACGATGCAGACACAACACAAAATGTTATAACTAACAAGATCAAGTGCATTACGGTCTCGGTGTTTTAACAGAAGAAATATACACTACTAGTAAGGAGATGAAATCAACATATTTTTGTGTTTCCTCTGTAATAAAACAGAGCTGACCAACAAAAATAGAACTGTATCTCTTTATTCAACAACAGGGAAAACAATTTCCACCAACGCAAAATGAATATATGGTATAGTACAAGTCGAACAAGCATCTATTCTCCAATATCCATATCAAGAGAAAACGTGACATCACTCGTTTTCAGTCAATTCTGCTTGACAAAGACTCAGTTCTTTACAGTAGTCACATGCCTCAGAAGCATGGAGACAACATCAGGAGAAATTCTTGACGCCTCTGTCTTGAGGTGCTGGATTTTTGCATCTGTTTCTACTTCAAGGCGCTTCACATTAGCACCCGAGTCTCCACTACTCTGTAGAGCGCAACATGAGAGAGACCAAAAGAAATAAGATCTAGCGTTCTTGTCAATTATACACTAAGAATTGAATACTCTAGAAAAGTGAAAATTACATAGATGCCCCTGAGGTTCAGCATGTTACCCAAAAAAAGAGACTCCAAATTTTGACAAATTACACTAACATCCCTGCTGTCATACTTTATATTATAAATTCCTCCCATGGCCATCCCGTCATCAGGGATGAATTCGTAATGCAGAAATTGACTGCAATAAGTGTAATGTCACTTTACAGAACCTAGGCCATTATGCAAGATGCCCAAATGTCAGGGGATTTTATGCAACCCTTTTGAATATCGTAATCAAAACTTTACAGTCAATAAGCATGTCTGAACACGGAAAGAAATGCACCATGAATCAAGCACAACGGTCTAGTGGTTACCATTGAGTGGCAAAAGCTGTTTCTGATCGTGTTAAATCAGACAACACGGTGAAACTATCCATATTCCAAATAATATGCAAGTGAACAGTTAAAGATGAAATTCCATGTGCTCTTGGATATCATCGATGATGCAATAACACATTCCTATAGAATCTCTCTTTCATTATTCCTTTAAACTCTTACCTCAGCAAGCTTCCTCTGAAACTCAGCTTCCATTTGAGCACGGAATTCAGCAATTTCCCTCTCAGCCTCCTCTTTTGCCTGTTTCAGCCTGGCTTGCTTTGCTGCACAAGCAAGAAACAGCAAACTTATATCAGTAGTTGTGGGAGTCATTCAATGCAGACTTACTAGAGTGAAGAAACCAAACAAATTACTGAAAATAGTTTCAATACGAATATCGGGACAAGCAAATACATAAGCTGGTCGACAATGAGAGCCACGGATTGAGGTATATTTGCACAAAATATATGATACTTTAACTATAGTTGTAGAATATACCTCTTCGTAAGTATTTATGCTAAAAAGTAAAGCAAATTATGCCTAGTGATAGTATACACCAGACAGCATTCTTTGCTTTTGCATATTCTGTTAAGAAATAAAATTTTCTCTTTGTACTTGTTTGGGTGCAAGATCAACTATGGACATAGATCCAGCCAAGTCAAGCTCAAATCAGCTGGCCTTAAAAGCATCCAGATTGACTCGTCTGATAACCCATTCAAGATCTCAGTAATGAGCTTTACATATTTGAGTTCATTATAAAAAATTAACCAGCCGTAGACATCGTAAAGACACAAAAACTTTAGCAGGATTTCTAAATCATAACCCCAGGATTTAATAGCATGCATACCACAACTAACATATGATAGCTGTATAATTCAATTTCTTTATCTTGCATTGTCAGTTTCTCCAGAAAAGGGTTCCTAGAGCTTTTACAGTTGAGTAGGGGGTTGTAGAAACATTAAACTATCGATTCTGAGGGTAAAGAGTTATCACCGGTTTTAGCAGCATTGACAATGTGCTGGGCTTCTTGTTCTGCAGCTAATAAGAGTTGAATCCCGTTCTGGCTACTGGAAGCTGCCATATTGAAGGATATTGAGGCAAGACTGCACTAAGAAAGGATGTAAGTAAATAAAACTCATAGCAAGGGTGAGATAAAATAATAAAAAAAAAAAAAAAAAAAAAAAAAAAAAAAAAAAAAAAAACACCATTCAATCATACTCAAGCACATCATCGCCTAGGCCTTCCAACTTTATTAAAACATTGAAAGCAGCTCCATCATACAGGAAATACAGATATAAATGTCATGAAACTTAGAAGAAAATATCATTCTGCATTTCAATCCATTCAAACTTGGAAAATGCTAGAGAAATTGATAAATCTCCTCACAATGCATGCACTGTGAATGTTCCTCATTCTTCTCAAGATGCTTATTACTATCAAAGGCCTCAAATCCACCTGCCTCCTAATTTGATAACGTTTGCGGTTCCACAGCGTCAGAAGCTATAATTACTTTACAAGGAAATTCCAATTAAGCTACAGCATCTCCACCAAAATTGGGGTACTTTCAATTGAACTCTGATGCAAATATAGTGGACTCAAATACACTTTAAATGAATTTTTATCTTCAAACCAAATAGGCTTGAGTTCAGTTATTTGAAAATATAATAAAGAATGTTGCATATATTTCTTGTTTAGTTCTGTGGATATAGAAAGTGCCAAATGCATTTTCTTTGGTATGAACAAACTCAGAGATTGGTGTTATTTTCCCGAGAGAAGCCCCAAGGACAACTTAAATCCAGAACATAAACCTTTATTCATGGAGCAAATAGTCAGACTCAGGTGATAGTTTAGATGAAAACTTTATCAACCAGTTGCATGCATCCTTAATGCAAGAAAAAGGTTGCTTATTCTGGCACTAAAAGCCCAAAGCTCTGACTTATCCCGGAAAGGTTAACTACATTGACCATACTACCAACAGAGACAGATGAGCCATAACGTCAGTATTCCCAGGAGCAATTTAAATGGAAAGTCATACAATGTGAATGGAGTCAATGGACGATCCCACAATCACGACCAAACAGCAAAATCAGAATAGACTGCCAATGGGACAAGATCACACCACATGAATTGTCACTACAACTTCCACAATGCAGGATCTCAGGCCAGAAACCTCAATTGTAGAAGGTAACTTAACCAACATACGACAGAAGAAATCAAAATGAAAATCAAGAGTACAAAATAACCACCAATCCCTATGTGCCAGGATCCAGCCATATCCTTGTACAGTCGAGAACCCCACGAACTACATAATGTTAACATTAGATCATACCGAACTACTTGCAAAACAAACAGAAAATTCCTTTCCAACCAAATTAACAAAGAGTTAACAAGATAGGAAACAAGAGTACTAAGTTCGCAAGCAGATTGCAGAATAATCTATAGGTACTATGCATAGCAACAATCTTTATAACCGCATAGTCCAGTTTCCTTTCATTATAACCCATACAAATCACGACGGTACCCTTTCCAACCCAAACAAATACAGTTAACTGCTCAAGCCTGAACTGATCACAATAATATTACTTCTTCCAGAGGCAAGTAACAAATCATCCCGTCACAGAACAAGATCAAAACAAGCATAACACAAAGCAAGTCATCTAGCTATCATTATCATCATTAAATCCCATCAGATCACCATATTCCATGACCAAGATTTCAGTATCCATACAACGAATCACCGCCCCCACCCTATGCCCTCCCCCCTAAATTCAAGAATTAATCCCAGGCTAACATCTTAGCAAAGCTGGTTTGTCTCCTAAACAGATCTACCCCAATCCAACTAACTGCCAGTCAATTAAACAAGAAATTGGACCGGCCCATCAAGATCTAGCCGTCCACCAACACTTGGAACTAAAGAGAATCAGCAAACTAGTAAAGATAGAAAAAATTCAACAGATATTGCTTTGCGAACTCAAAGAAACCGGAGATGGGTGCAGTTTACCTGAACAGAAAGAGATGATAGTTGGGGAGAGGACAAGAACGTGTTGGAGGAAGACAGAAGGGGACTAAGACAGAGACACGGAGGTTTATATGTTGGGCCCAGAATTTACCTCTAAAACCGAGAGAAATTATTTGACTTGTGATTAGAAGTCATGTGGAAGAAAAATAACGGTTCGAATCCAAGGGGAGTTGGTAAACTAGTTTTGATCTCCTTTTCAAAATAAAAGGTGTAGATTTAACAAATAATTTAACTTATATTATATATATTAATAATTTAAAATTAAAAAATATATTATTATTATTATATATAAAAAAAATTAACTACCTTCACCCCACCCCCTCACCCTCACCAAAAATAGTAATTACAATTAACTTTTAAAATTATTAAATTAAGGATATATTTGTTTATATTTAAAAGGACAAAATGCATAAAACTCTCCTGTGCTTTAAAAAATTTGCAAAAAAGTCCTCTTGTTATAAGAATAGGCTAAAAGCCCCCCTATGTTTTGTAAAACTCAACTCAACCGCTCCTTCTGCGTTAGTTAAATTTAATATTGTTATTTTTTTTAGAAAATAATCGTTATACCCTTACTTAATATATATTATTTTTTATTTTAATAACCGTTGGATCTTCTTTGATCAAATAATGATCGTTTGATTTAATCAATTAATCTCAACTATTAAATTTTAAAAAAATAAAAGGTCCGATTTAATAAATTATTTAACTTATATTATATATAAATAATTTAAATTAAAAAAATATATTATTATTATTATATATAAGAAAACTAACTACCCTCACCCCACCCCCCGCCCCCCACCCCACCCCACCCTTATCTCCGTTGCATTAGAATCAATGGAGGATTCTTTAAATTGTCGAATCTCCACAAGTGCTTTACCAAAATATGTGAGGCCAATTTTGTTAACATAATCTTGAAGAGACGAGTCTGATGGTGGTGGTCTGCGACCGTGATTTGATCGGACGGTGATGAATCGACGGCAAATTGTTCGGAGGTCGTGGCTTGAGCCCAATCTCTTCAGTTGACGAAAACTCAAATTGAAAGTATGAAAATGTTCCTTTTGAAAAGATGACTGAATGGTACCACTAGCGGCCGAAAACTTATCTGGATGGTGCCGAAAACGTAGAGACAAGTTTCAGGCGCAAAACTCATTTTCTGTTCAGTTCTTTCTTTATTTTTTTGAATTAATTTTTAGTTATATTAATTAATATATATTTTAGTTAATTAAGAATGTTTTAAATAATTATAATAATTAAATATTTTAACTAATTAAGAATAATTATAATAACAATTATTGTAATTAAATATATATTTTAATTAATTAAAATAAATTTAGATTTAACAATTAACAATTATTAAATTATTTGAATTTAAATATAATTCAATTTAATATTTAATATTAAATAAATTTAATATAATTTAATATTTTAATTTAAATTATAAAAAATACAAAAATAAAAAAGGACATTTTAGTAAAAAAGTACCTAAGAAAAAGGTAAAATCCAATTAAAAAAATACCGCAACATGCAAGGAATTTTTCAAATAAAAAGGAGTTTTTAGCCTGACTTTTTAAAATATAAAGGAGTTTTATGCATTTTGTCCGGCAAGAATTTCATAAAACAAACAAAGAGAGTGAAAAACTAATGTAATTGTGATTTATGGGTTCTTTTTTGAATATATATTAATGTCAAAATTCTGCATTAATACAATCCCCTTGTGCAATTTGATCTGTGTTATTAATGCCACATGTAAAGTACGGAAAAATTGTAATTTTGATCCCATATAGTAAAGGGTGTTGTATTTTTTGTTTCTCAGTGCACCAAAAATATTACAACTTTTTATTTTATGGGATCAAAAATAAAACATCTTTTATTATGTGGGACCAAAAATACAATTTTTCCTATAAAGTACGTATGTATATATATATATATATATTTGTCTAAATCTGTACCTTATTATTAAGTGATAGCACCATTTTGGTGTATCACGTTTTTGGTCTGCTAATTTATATAATTTTTAATATTTAATTTAATTAATTAATTTATTGTTAACTTACCACCCTCCCACTCTTCTACACCTCAAACCATCCTTCTAAACCCCCCACATTGCTCGCTCTTTTCAACTTCCACTAACTCTTCATAATTTTTTTAATTTAAATATTTTTTTTATTTCTTTAGTTAAAATATATTTTTAAAAATATAAATTATTTTTTTAAAATTTTTATTTAATTATGCACAAGAATTTGAGTGTGCCACACACACTAGTTTGCATTAATTAACAAAGTTTGATTGAGAATAGATCACGTTGGTTAAATTCATTTTTCCATTCAGTACTTCATGTATTGGGTATATCGATAATCGTCACATACTCTTCATTTTCACGAAAATATGGTATATACCAACTATTTAACTACTCACTACTGATTATAAGTGTAAAATCTACGAGATCGACAATATTATTAATAGGGTTATTTAAGAGTACCTATAAATATTTTTTTTAGTCCCCATATAAAAAAAAAATCCCATTTCGTTGCCTCATTTTAGACAAATAATTCTATGCAATGTGATTTATAAAAGCGTGATGTATATATTACTAATATTTATTTGTTCATTTATAAGGGTATGAAAGTAATTTTTACACATAAGCCACATAATAAACACATACACCCTATTACACTACTGTAACACCTCAACACTATTATAAATACTTAAGATATCATTTTTTAAGACAAGCTCGCTATTCATTGACAGGACAACTCATAACCTACTCTCTTTAAAACATTCTCTCTATACCAATACTAGACTCGAAATGCAATTGTGTGCCGAGAGTTATTTTCCCGTGAAACCCCTTACTCAGTCTCGTACCACATACAAATTGCATAAGAAATCATTGCTAGCAGACTTAAAACCTTTTTGGGATCGCATCATATCTCCAAATAAATTTGTATTTATGTATGATCGTCTCATAACTAATAATGTATTTTTAGCTCTCGAAATTAGGCTTTGAAATTAGATATTAGTAAGGCGTATGATAAAATAGAATGGTGTTCCGATACCCCCTCGAGATCAGGGCTCCAACAAGCCGACCTCTCTCCTCATATTTGTTCCTTTTGTGTACGAAAACTTTTAGTGCCATACTGCAGAATGCTTTTGTGTACGCAGGTCTGATTTAGCTATAAATTGGTTCTTTTTGTCAATTTTTTTTTTAAAAAAAAATCCTTAAATTTCAAAAGATTTTAGTTGATGATGTCTTCAATCAGAGTGAATGAGGCTCGACAAAGATTAGCAATCTTTCTCGAAATAAAAGTGATGAATTATTATTTTTTTTATTACGATCATCAGTATTAAATATCTATATTTAGTAAACATTTATTTTTTTTTTAATTACAATTTTTAATATCAAATATTTATATTTTGTCAAACAACACTATTATTATAGTTGAATAATATCCCACATATTGGTGGGAGTTCGAACCCATGACTTTCATAGTATACGCCAATCTTTAGATATATTATTTCATAAATTTTCAACAATCTACCTCAAAGATAGACATAATACATTATTTACCATTCAAATACAAATATAACCATATTTAGTTTCAATCCAGATTTTTCATATAAGTAAACGGTGAACAAAAAACTTAATGCTAAAATTTTCTAAACCCAGAAAATAATTAATTATTAACAATTATAATTGGATTCAATTGCGGGTCGCGCCTGAGCCAATCCACCCAAAAACCCACGACCCTAGCGGATTCACAAAAATTAAACCCAAACCCGCACACGACCCATTTAATTGGACCCGAAACATCGCGATTTGGGCTGGTCCACGATGGAGCCTCGATTTACCTGGACCCGTTGCCATGCATGCTTTAGGGTTAAATGGAGAAACGCAAATTTTTTATTTTTGAGTACAATGGGAGTGGGTTCGGGGAAAACCCGGGTTTGAATTCAAGATCCTTTCCTTCGTTGAAGAGAGTGATATCAATTCAACGAATGGGTTGTTTGTGGAAACAAGCAAATTGGTAACAGTGAAAAAAGTGGATAAATTCAGGATGAAATGGGAAGTATCACATGAAAACTCAATTTACAAGTGCAAAAAATCCTCAAGTGTAGAAAATATGGTCACATGTCTATATATCTGTCTGCAGAACAATGATGAATATCCCTTTCAAGAGCTTCAAAGAGTTCAGAAACAACTAAAAAACCAGTAGACTAGTCTGTATTCATGATGTATGTTCACAACTAGGACATTTTTGAATAGCCGCAGACATCACATATGATGTATTTACTTTTACCGTACAACAAAAACATAAAGCGCCAACGAAACAAAGGAAATAAAACGAGTCTAAATATGTCATTCTACCCTTATCATATCGAATGGTCGATTCAAACAACTCTTAGGTCGACTCAGAAAGACGACTAGGTGATCAACTAGAGAGGATTAAGCGATATAATAGAGATAATAATGGGCAATAAATAATGGACAATAAACACTTCATTTATATATGTTTCAGCACTGTGACACATTTCATTCAGTTTATAGATCTTTTGTTTGTCTAAGGTTCGGATATGTTGAAGGCCTAATAATATAAAGCAATCCCTGCTATAAACAAATGCAATCAATTTGAAAGGTTCAGGAAAGAAGATTACACATCAAAAATGGTGGATGGGTGGCCACATGAACGAAGCCCTCATTTCTGCAGATGCTGATAGGAACTGCATGTCAGAGAAGAAGAATATCTGTGACGTTTAACATCTGGCTTTATACGAGGCCACTTCTGTAGCATTGTAGCTTCAACGACTTTCTTCAGGAGAAGTGTCCTCGGGAGCATCCATTCGTTGTTAATGGGATGCTTGCGTTTTTCTACCATTTTACGTTTGTGCTAGTGTTTAGTTATGTCCAAAAAGAATGTGTGGCCGAAATCATAAACAAAAATTCAGCGGTTTTGAAGGGTCTCGATCGCCTTTTTCCACTGCATTGCTCTTTGTTTTGAGTCCTCGAAAGACAGAACTTTCTTCGGCTGTATCAGCAAAAGATTCGCTTGCGTGAGGTGTGTAAAGAATAATAGTTGATCCGCATGCAGAAAGTGAAACAAAGCAGTAGACTAGTTACTTTCACTGATCAGTGAATTCAATCCCAAGTTTCTTGAAATTACAATGAAACGACCAGAATAATATCATCCGAACTATAGATGAGCGCATATATTGCGGAAAGAATTGTTTCTAAATTTAGCAACTTTATTCTATGAATGAAATATATCGTACATGCAGCATCACACATTTGCGCTGCTAGTGACTTTCACCCCTGTTTATGAAAATTGAAAAATTATATGAATTTTCTTATAAAATTTTCTTTTTTCCTTTACTTAAAGATCTACAAAATTGCAATGTCATTCAAAGGCCTTTGCAATTAGCCAGAATGCTCAATGGACAGTTAAATGAGTTTCTCCAGTTAGACCAATCAATTTTAATGTTTAAAGACATTGACAATCAGAGAAGTATAATAATTAGACAGGAGGAAGCATGGCTTACTGTGCAAATCTTGAAATGTGAAGGACTCGTGACTTGAACGCTAAGATCGTTAGGATTGTTGGACCATGTTATATTTCCTTTGGCCACCAATTTTGCAGGATCCACATAAATTATCTTTGGTTTATTTGTAAGGATAAGTTGCACTTTCTTGTTTGTTAGTTTCTGCAGTTTCTTGACCATTGAGATCATAAGAACGGATTCACCGGGCTCCAAGAATTGTTTCCTGTTCAAACGGTCAGAAAAGTAAGTTATAAAGTGAAGAAAGTTGACTGATAGCAATAGATGGTTCATATGAAGATTAAACAATAAAGTGAAACTGTAAAGAGTGATCTAATAATATCCCAAGCCATGATTTCCTAAATTCTGAAAGCAATACCCCAAAACAGAATAATAAGAATTCGACACCTTACCATTTCGAATCAAATGAGTCAATTGAAGCAAGCCTAGTTATGCTCCCACCTTCAGAAACCGACTCAGCAGCACCGTTCCCATCATTTGACCTGAGTGAACCATCCCCAATATGTGATGGATTCCATGACGAGTCTTGGTCTTCACCTCCGGTAGACGGAGCCTGAATAATGGAGATGTAGATAATAAGGCTTTGTTTGGAATCCTTTCTCCGAAAGATTTTGGTAAACTTGTATGGAATGGATTTTAAAATGTATTGAGTTGGCAACAAACATTGTGGGCTGGCTGGATTGAAACCAATTCAAGTCATACTTCTCCAAATCTTGAGATTGAAAAGTTGGGAAAAGTTTATGAATCCAAACATAGCATATCATGATATCACCGACTTTTAAGGTGGGCATAGAGATATCCGAAACATAGTCTACAAGTTTGAAGTATATTTGAATCAAAGAAAACTTCCTTTTCCAATCCAATGTTCTTGATTAGTGAAAATTTTCAATGAGGTGGACGGCTACTTTATCTTCCTGGAGATCTGCTAGTGTTCGCATTACGTGTGTTCTTAGAAGGAAAAACCAAAGAACTAAAAATGAAAATGTCTTACTCTTGGCTCCAAAGCAAGAGTAGGCGGGGTTACTTCCCGCAAATTCGTCCAATCAATCCCCTTGAAAAATGGATGGCTCTTGAGTGTAGCATAACCGCCACGTCCTGTACCTGGTCGCCTGCTGGGATCCATGTCCTAGACCAAATATTGCATATTAGTTACGCGGAACTCTTTTTGAAAAAAGGGTGAAAAGGAAGAAGGATTGTGAGCCAATTGAGTGAAATGCCAAAATTTATGGGTTATATGAAAAAGTTAGACAAGTGGCGAAAAGAACTCTTTTGAAAAAAGGGTGAAAAAGGAAGAAGGATTATGAGTCAATTGAGTGAAATGCCGAAATTTATGGCTTAGATGAGAATAGTTAGACAAGTGGCGAAAAGACATTGACCAAAATATACACTCATATAAGGCGGAACATTGAGTGGAATACTGATGCCCTCTCTCGGAACGTGTTCTACTTTGGTGAACCTAATCGAACAGTCAAGGTGAAAGATTCTGAATTTGAAGACAACTAAGTATTAACAGAAGTTCAATAAGAAGTAAGTGTAATGGAGTTGGGAACCTTTTCTCCCTACTGTAGCATTCCAATTCCTAAATCTTGTCGAAGAATCTAAGATATGATGCATTGATGCTCATAAAAAGTAGATGCACCCGTATCACGTACTCAGATATGATATATTGATATGTTAATCCCAGACATATGTCATACTTCATAGTGTCCAAAAGATTAAAGAAAACATACAAATATAAATCGTGTAGTAAAAAAGTAAAAAATACAAATATCATAAATTTGATTATTCACATAATTTATATCCTGATTACATTTTGTTTATTTATGCTTTTTGCCTTTTGGGTGTACATATATGCAACGACTTAATTTTCATCTTGTAATACAATCGTTTTAATTTTACACAAATACTAACATTATATCTTATAATATTCTTTTTTCCTCAATCTCAATAAATTATTTCCTTTCAGCTGCCCTATCCAAATTGTAAGATATCTTGTACTCTTTATATATACCATCGCCATATCTCAATCATATCATGTCCATATCCGTGCAACACAAGTATATCAATATAAAGAGTAGACAACATCTTAAAAAGATTAAACGGACCTATCAACTTGAGCACAAGAAGAAAAAATTAAATAAATAAAGCACTAAAAAGAAAGCTTGGCAAGTTCATTTTACCAATAATTGATCAATGAGATCTCGTGCTTCTGCTGAAAAGTAATTTGGAAATCTGATATCTCTAGCAATAATTCGCTGGAAAGTTAACCATTCGCTAGCGTCTTTAAAAGGAGAAGTCCCTGAAAGCATTTGATACAATGTGCATCCAAGTGCCCAAAGGTCATTCCTGGTTAAATGTGTTCGAAAAATTAAATAAGTCATTTTGAAGCTAGAATAGTACTACAGGTCAAATTAGAAATAAATTTCATTGAAAGAGATTTGCCTGGGAAGAAATATTTTGCCAAAATTAAGCCAGTTGATTATTTCATAAACAATATAAGATCATTACACAAGAAAGAGGAGTTTCAAGTACAAGGTAACTACCCAAAAGTTGCCGGAGAGGAATTGAGAACTTCAGGAGGTACATAAGCAGCGGTTCCCACAAACGTGCATGCTTTGTCATCTGCAGATTTTTACCAAAACGACAATAGATCAGCGTACTATTCTTTGAGGAATTATTACTTTTTCCCAGGAGTATCGTTATAACCACCTGATGCCGCATTTGGAAGAAGAGTTATCCGGCTACCTTGCATAGGCTTTACACTACCAAAATCAGCAATCTTGATATGTCCATCTGCACTAAGCAGCAGGTTCTCCGGCTGCATTTTAGAAACTATTAGTATCCCAAGTATGATAATGGAAAAGCTTTTATCAACATCACAAGGTACCTTAATATCTCGATGTATCAACCCCATACTGTGTATATATTCAAGAGCATCCACAACTTCAGCTGCATAGAAACGAGCCTCATCCTCAGACAAACGACCTTTCTGCACCAACAAAACCAACTATGTCAAAAGGGCAGAGTTTGAACCGGCAGGAAATAGATAATATTGATTAGTTATAGAACATAGAAGCAGCAAAAGATAAATCTTTCAGAGTAGAGTGCTTATTTTCCCTTTTCTAGTATTAACATATACTAAGGTTTTTCATATTGCAAATTGAATACAAAAACTCCTATGCATCTGTGAAGGCTAAATGGCAGGAACAAATCGATTTCATGTTATATCTCAAACAAATTTGATATTTTGCCTCCTACATTCATCCTAAATATTGTCCAGACCAAACAAAAGAAAAGAAGGCCACATGCTCCATATTATTCTCTTACTCCTACACTTTCTTGGCCTATATTATTTCATTGAAGTTATAATTTAAGGACACCATGAAAGTACACCTGATTCTAAGTAACACAGTTACTTACCCTGGTTATTTGATCAAAAAGTTCTCCGCCTTCACAGGATTCAAGCGCCATGTCTTTAGAATATGAAATGCAGGAACATCAAATTACTCTTCAATCCAGAAAAATCAACCAACATAGCAAATGAACATAGTGCAATCAGACAAGAATACTTACAGAGCGAGAAAGTATCTTGGAAAGTAAAAAACAACCGTACTACACCAGGATGATCTAGCTGGTCTAATACTATGCGCTCCAACTTTACATAAGCTGTTTTATTTTCCTTTGTGATGAACTTTTTATCCATGATCTTCATAGCATAAACGATTCCTGTGTCTTTCTTCTTTGCTCTGACAACCTTTTGATATCACAGATTAAATAAATAGACGCTTTGACAGCACTGTATGCATAAGAACTAATATCAACGATAAAGTGAGCAACTGTCCTGAGAGTATAGGCAATTCATAAGAACTAATATCAAAAACAGAATGAGCAATCTGAAATTAGTATAGATGATGCATAAAAACTAGCATCAACAACAAGCTGAGCAATTATCCTGACACAAGTGGAGATAAATGAAGATTCGCAGTTGATAACCAACCACCATTCAAATGTTAATACGATCCCACAGCATAAATCTTGAAAATGTTTGAGGAAACTTAAGTGATGACAACTTAAATTAAGATAAAAGTTCATAGGAAATGCCTAAAAGAATGTATGCTGGGTAGCATAGGCAAATTTTCCTTTTTTGAACTTTTCAGCATAAGCAAATTACATATGCAGTACCAAAGAATAAAATTTTATCCATCTTCCCCAAAAGGCTGTGAATGTTTGGTAGCACGTCATGCCGCGAAACAAATTGGGTTGTAACAATTTGGCAAACCCTGTTCACCAGCAGGATAGATGCCTAATCACATTTATTTTGAGAGGTTTACCATTAAATCTGAGAACAGGACGCCCACGAAAAGAAACTTTTTCTTGACATCTGAGGTTCTATGATTCTATCCAATGCCTACCATCAGTAAACAAACTCCAAGAAGGGCTATCTGGAAGCTTCTAAAAGAAGGATAGCTCCACAGACAAGTAATATTGCCAGAATAGAAAAATAGTTAGAAACATTCTCCATGTATACAGAGCTGCAAAGCTTTCAACTTACAGTGGCAGAAGACGGTATTTCAAAGAATTCATCACCAGCATCATACTTTATTTTACAATTGTGCTCTCGAAAGCTTGTCCTAATACCACCAATTCATGCACCATACTGTTTCTCTTCTTTCAATAGCCAAGCCCAAATTCAAGATGTTCATGTCCATAAACATCAACTGTCCTGGATGAAGTCCATAGTTTACAAAAGAAATTTCCCGAGTTACAAACATCAACTGAAGCTGCTTTTGAAATTATATATTCCTGCATAACTTCCTCATATCCAAATCCAATTGTGAACCATCTTATGACAGTAAGACCTCAAACAAAACTTGTTCCATTGTGTTAAAAATGTTGCAGTAGGCTCCACCTAAACTCAGTATTCAAGAGAGTCCTTCAGAACCTTTTGATAGGATCAGTAAATAGATTTGCACCATACATTCTTACTGAGATGGGAACTTCCGTTGCAAATTAATGCAAAAGGGTCTAATTGCTAATCAGCTTGTGAGGAGATAATAGACATTCAGTACTCAATAGTCAGCTATAGATGCTCTAATCCCTACCTTATCAGGGTCACAAACACGGACCATTTTCCCTGCTCCTCCCTAAGCAAACGTTACTAAATGGAACAAGATACAAAAACATCGAAATTTGCAAAATTCCAATCAAATTTTATGCTTCTTCCGTTTCCAAGTCTCATCACCTATGAGAGGACATGCAAATAACTCTTTCAAGAGAATCAACCAACTAACTAAACAAAAGAAAAGGGAAAAGTAGGGAAAAGAACAGAGAGACAGAAGAAAATGAACAGAACCCATCACAAAAAATACAGAGAAACAACACAAACAGAAAGATTAAGATCCAAATAACAGAAGTAGATAAAAGAGTGTGAAAGGGAAACATGAAGAAAGGGGAAAAAATCGGACCTTGGAATAAGAACCTACACCATAAATCTTCCCCAATTCAAAATCTTGAATGCTAAAATTCTCCTGGGGTGCTCTAAACGCAAAGCTCTTAGATCTCTGAGGATTACTATTATCCATATTACTGGATGAAGAACTGTTGTTCTCAATCCTCAGCTTTGCATCAAATTCCTGCTCCATTTTATCAACTGGCCCTCCTCCCTTCTCCAACCAATGCCAAAATTACTTTCCCCCAAATTTTTTCTCCAACTCCCACTACATGCAGAGAACAAAACCAATAATTCTCTATTTATTTGTATCTATATCTAACCTGTATATAAACAGTTTTTTTCCTCTATATCTCTCTTTAAACACAGGCGCTCTCAGCTTTCTCCCACTTGGAAAAAGAAAATCTTGGAACAAGAGTTGGATTTAATTTTCGCAGCCCCCAATGAAAAGGGTATGTGAAGACCGTTGAACAGCAGGAAAACAATCTGAGAAACCTGAGAGAAGAGAGCCCATCACGCATAGATCAAGATTCTCTTTATATATTCTCTTTGAGACAGCCATCTGATAAAGCAATTTCAAAGAGGCCCAGAAAAAGCAAATGATTCCATACACAAGTTTTGTGTATAAACCAACGTATTCTTGTATTTCTTTTTGTGTATATGTACGCAAAATGTGTATCAATATCTGAAAAAGGTGAGACCTTTACTGAATTTCTCAAGGCCCTTAAAGAAAAGAAAAGCTATGAAGGTGGGATGAATGGAATGGAAGGGAGAAATGTATATGTAGTATGCATGTATGGGGATTGAAGAGCACATGAAATTAAATGATGGGCATCATGTCTTGGTTTTTCCACTTTCTTTTCTCTTTTGTTGAATCATTGGTATTTTCACTTAATCCGATCAAACCAATGCTGCTATCAAAGTGTATGTATAGGTATAGCAATAATTCTTTTCTTTTTCAACTATTTTATTGATTATTTTCTCTATCTGTAGTTATTAGGGGACACCAAAAGGGAGGAGAGAAGGTGATGGTAACCCTACCCTTGATTTGGGGGGAACCCCTTCAAAAATGTTCTGACTGGAGACTGGTAATTTTGACTGTTAAAAGTAAGGGACTATTCCTTCGAAATTAAGATAAAATTGCACAAGAACCCCCCTATTTTGGAAAATTTTCAAAAAGCTCCATATAAGAGAAATATAGCCAATATTGTGTTTCATGAACGAGTAATAAAAAAAATACGTGCACTACACGTAATAACATATGACATGACCTAGATCTTAACCAAAGTCATTCAAGGGCTATGTGGAGTGAATTCAATTGTGTGTGGTGTGTTTGCAACTTATTGGATGGCCAGGGTTAATTTTGGGTGTTTTATATGTGACCTAGTCACAGCACACCAAGAAGTCTTGACCTAGCAAGACTCCGACAACCATCTAAGACCTTTAAGGCACATTGTGGCTGATTCTGGTGCATCCTAAAGCACCAATTCTACCACACCACACCCAAGGAGGAGGAGCAACTCGTCCTTGGCCTAACCATGGTCTAACGAAGGTTTTTGGCTTGCATTTTAATAAACCAAGCTTGATTACTTAAAATTAAATCAAACCCACGTCTAATGGACTTAAACCAAACCTATTGTGATTTATAAACCCAACATTAAAATATCGTTTAATCGAATTAAAAGATCTAAGTCTTTTATTATCTCTCTTTCAATTTATAAATTGGACCAACCCAATAAAATTAATCTAATTAATTTAATGGCTTCTAATTAATCTAATTCATTAAATTTCAATTCACCCATCCAATGGATTGGTCTAAGTAAATGATCTAATCATTTATTCTCTCTAAAGATTAATTTAATCTAATTTAATTAATCTAACTCTTCTGAAATTAATTTCAAATTAGTTCCATCCTGTTATAGTGGTAGGGTGTGATTTTTTAAGTTCACCCTCAGCTAGACTTAGGTGTATGTGACCAACACAATTAATTACATTCAATTTAATTAGTTATTTTCAATTATCTCATAACCGAAAATAACCCTTTACCATGGGTGGTCGTCTAGCAACAGTCCATACCACTAGACTAGGTGAATAATGGGTGAACATTTAGGCTCCAAGTCCAGACAAGTATGATCCTACTATCAACCGTCTCCTGGTCTTAGTCTAAGGTATGTAATTGGTTGTTGGTTCCCTTCCTTGACTAGGCAATAATGTTTAATACTCGAGATGTATTGAATCTACTAATCCGATCTAGGAAATCGATCCTCGATCGATCAATTGCTTTGACCAAAGACTTTTAGAGTCTAAACCATCTCAGAGAGCATAGGAGAATTCTCTGTCATATACTAACAGGGGATAGATCCTCTCTTGGAATCCATCTTCCTCACTACATACTCTGACTGCACTAGACAATATGATGACCATATCTCACGACACAACCACCGCTCACCAAATCAAAGATACAGTCTTCGTATGCACGTGACTGTCATGATTCCTAGAAGTCCGAGGACTAATCTAGTACTATCGGAATCGGGAATCCTAGCCATACCGACCAAGCCTTAAGAGACTTTCATATGAAGACTCCGCGAGTCAGTTCAGTCAGTCGTCTACTTTGCCAACTACCTACTAAAACTGCACAGAAGACCTACGTCTCCTGTCGATGAAACTCGGCTGCAATATTTAGTGCAAGTGTCTATAGGACCCTCAATTCTTTGTCTCAAGGTTTTTGACTTGGAACGTTTCAGACAGACCCTCAGGAGTTGATTTTATGGCTACCAAACCTATGTGCAGCCCAACTCCACGAGTTAAACTTTTCAGTCTGTGGGCATTTCATTGCGATATTGAAGCTCAGTTCAATATTAGTGGCAAGCATAACAAAACACAATACCAACTTGATGAATTCTTACTGTATTCATAAATTTAATATTATCTGATAAAAATTAAATGACAAACAACCAATCCAATTGGCTTTTGGTCACCCATTCTAACAATCTCCCATTTGACCATTAATCCAATTACCCATGTCACTCAAAACCTTCTGAGCATGAGCAATCTACGATACCAACTCCATTTTGTGGGTGTACTTTATTTTCTACTGAGCTACACGGTCCAATCGTGTATTTTCTTCACCATTGTTGCCTGCAGATGGTTGTTATTTAAGAATTTTCATGGATGTTTTGATGAGATCTCAGGCCGCCTCCAAGGCTACAACTGGGTCGATTGTGCTGGGCACCACATCAATCCAATGGTTGCAGTTTTTCAATCCAAACCACTTTCCAAGACCAACTTGTTAAAGTCGTCCCACATTTGACTTTTAAGATGGGATGTCTGCTTGAAAACCTTTCAAGCGACCATGCTCACCATCAAGTCAGAACGTGCATATACTTTGAGGACTTATCCATTATTTACATGAATCTGGAAGCTAGTATCGCTTTAGCCTTTACCAAAACAACTCTCCACAAAACGTATGTCAAAAACACTTTCTTAATCCTTATTCAGGTATTAAAGATTGCTCCTGACAACTGTCTATTGCCACATCGGTGTATTTCCAATATATATTGTGTCATGCACAAACCATACACAACATCAGGTCCAACACACTGAACCAACACTTTCGTGCTGCCTATAGCAAAAACGTAGGGTATATCCTAGACATATGAGCTTTCTCATCCATTAGACGCAATTGAGTTTTGAACAACTTAAACTTTCTCATCAGTCAACCATGACTAAGCCTCGAATAGCTTGTGCTTTCTCATCAGTCTCCCTCAAATGATTCTTGAACAACTCATCCTTTATAGGAATCTAATTTCTTTTATGGAGAATTTCGTGTAGAATTATATTAGTACCTTAGTGTTTCCCAAACATCTTAACCTCATTCTAAATGAGTAATTTTACACACTAAACGCATTGAAACTCAACCCAACTCCTACTAACCTTGGGCTCATTATATCAAATCATACCCAATACAATTCTTTGATAAATCGAATATTCCAGTTATGTGAAGTCTCAAACTCAGTTTGAACTTCTTAATGAATCCTTAGGCACCAAGCCATTGATTCTAGAACGATGTCCCACATTACTCCCCTTTATGTCCTATTGGATTATAATCCAATCCCACGGACAAGCAAGAACCGGGATATGGTCAGTTAGAGATAATTTTGATTATACAACCCTCCTGTATATCTATAAGGTTCTTCCCCTATAGTTGTCTTTTTCATGAGCACTGCTGCCCATCTATACTCATTGGCATCTGTGTAGACTACCAATTCGTCTACGTCTTATGGTATAGCAAGCTTTGACAGGTTACTGCAAACCTGTTTTAGCTCCCGAACCATCTTCGAGAGGATTTCTTTCCATTTTCACTTTGAACTTTTCGTTTTCTTCAAAAGTGGTCAGAAATCCTTCCTGTATCTTGCAAGATCTTTAATGAAGATCCCTGCAAAATTAACAACTCCCAAGAAGCTCTGCAAATGCTTCTTGTGATTGAGTACGTATGGAAAATTGTGGACTTTCTCCACAATATGGTCCTGTAACTCAATTCATATTTCGTCGATAAGAATTCCTAAAAATTCAATTATATTGACAGCAACAGTAGCTTTCATCTCAGAAGCACTTATCCTTCTTTATGACATGCGTTTATCTCTCTTAATACCTTGATAGTTAATTACCAACCTGCGTTTACCTCTCTTTATCTCACCATGATTTCTAACTAGAAATCCACGGCTACTATAGGTATATACTCCAGGGTCGATGAGTCCAAGACCGATATACTCTTTGATAATCATATGCATATCCTTCTTATCCTCCATATTCATCTGGATAGGTTTGTATCGAACGTACTCGCACTTGCATTCTTCCTTGACTTTCAGAGTAGCTTCGATCTTGTTCCTATCCCACCATGCTTTCATTGAAGTTCCTCTCGATAAGTCTCTTGACATTCTCAAGAGAAAACTTGATTTTCCCGCTAATATCTAGCGATTTTATTTCCTATAGTGCTTCCTTAAGGTTCCTAATTTCTTTCTCGGATTCCTTGTAGAAGCCATCACTATTGTGAGGCCCTATTGCCTGAAAGACAAAAGAACCTTACTAAATTTTTGCTAATCCTGCATTTTTGGATGAGTTAATCTGGCATCGAAATCACCATGTTTGCTGCGAAACTCTATAAGCATTATCCTGTTAAATGCCTTTTCTCTTTGCAACACCTCTATCTCACTACCACAGTTAATACTAAAGATTAACAGATTTCTTTGATTATCCTGCATATATCTTGCAAACATTTGAATGAAATTGTTACCTAGCAAGATATCAATACCTGTATCATGGAAGTAAACAAGAGGTGTTTTAACCTTAAACCAGGGTGATCTAAATGCTCATTCGATCATGATCTTGGTTTCTCGTATTTCCTTATTGAGTATTAGAATTTTCTGTGAAAAAACCCCTTCCTGCAATAAGGGGTAAGGTTTCCCTTGCTTCTTTAGGGATAACATCAAGTTTTGTCGTGCAAATCCCTGATCCTGAATCAATATAAGTTGCAAAATGCTCTATCTTATATTGATCATATAACATACCAACAAATATGTATATTGAAAAGGGACTCGTCATTTAATCCTTATGGTAACACCATCAAGACTGAATTCCATTTCATTACCTTTTTCCTCCCCATGGTTTATGATAATCAAGGAAACTTAACC
This sequence comes from Sesamum indicum, assembly GCF_000512975.1. NCBI lineage: Eukaryota > Viridiplantae > Streptophyta > Magnoliopsida > Lamiales > Pedaliaceae > Sesamum > Sesamum indicum. The sequence continues at coordinate 12,478,758 of NC_026155.1, read as the reverse complement.
CCAAAGTCAAACTCCCATTTTCTCGTCCTGCAACTAGAATTTCATGGCATGCTATTTCTAACATGCCTTTATATCTACCAACAACAGGTTGCTGCAAATGATATAAGTCATCCATTCTTTAGGGCATCTAAGTTTTACTTTATCTACCCTAATCTCTTGAGGAGTTATATCTTTTAATAACTCTTTGTCCTTCCTTTTGTAGCTTATGATCCTATCTTCCGAAAAGGACATTCTGCTATCAAACTCAGTTCTAGAGCTAATTGATCTAAAACTGGATGATCTTTTATAACAATATGGAAACCACCCATTCTAGGTATCCTAATCGGATCTTGTGCCATAACCTTAGAAAATTCCTTAAAAATTCTAGGAATCTCTATGTAGTCTTTCCTAAAAAACAAATCTGAATGATGTGTATTGGAAAGGGTATAAGCAATTCTATAAGTTATAGAATATGGTCGATTACCTTCTTTCATTAGATCTTTACTTCTAAAATTCTGATGAAGGGTCAAGACTCTGCTGAAATCCTGGTCTGCTAGGTAGTATGTAGTCCTAAAATGAATGCCAAACGTTAATTTTTCTGCATACAGATTACCTATCATTGTCCCAAGGAAACCATCTTTCAAGTTATTGATTCTTCTATCCATTATTGATAAATGTATTTCTGAATTAATTCCTTCCTTAAAAGTTGCTTTTATTACTACTTCAATAGCTCCTATGTGGAACCATTTCATAGTAACAACTACTTCTTCTTTAAGCTTACTCAATTCTTCAAGAATTTCTTCTTGAGGAATCAGTTGCATTTCCATCACATTACTAGTAAGTTCCATAGGTATAGCAAACTCACCTAAACTTACTTTGTAGGTTATGTGATGCTCTCTTCGGTTCAGTCCTATCTAGTTCAGGACTTTCCCGATGCATCTAATTCTAAATCCATCGTATGGGGTAAGGTTGGAGTCTTGTCGCATGATTCTTTCCACAGTTTTGTTTGACACCGTCATCCTGGAAAACAATCCTGATAGGCTTTCAGAGGTTTGAAGCCTATCTCCCTCGTTGTAATTACTCTGACTCGGTTGAAGGTCCATCCAAATTAGTCTCTATTTCTTCCTCATAGACATTTTTTTTCTGTTGGAATATTTTTGAATTGTTAGGTGGGTACTAAAGAGCCATAGTAGGCTGTGTCTAGAATGTTATCCGTGGCTTCAAATTTTCTCAATTCACCATGATTTTACAGGCAGTCAGGAGAGCTATGTCCTCTTGGTCCGTAAGTCCAGCATTTGCAGTTTTTGAAACTTTCATTGGCTTGGGTATGGACCCGTCCGAAAGTTATCTTTGTAGATGTTCTTCCTGTGGATCTTGCATCTGTTTGTCTAGATCTTTGGGATGAAGCCCTTGTTGGTCTTATTTTCTGTTCAGATTTGTATGATCTGGCTTTTGGCTTGGACCACCATGATCTTCGTTGGGAAAAGGTTCTTTTGAAAATCCTTGGGTAGGAGACACTATTTTGCTTCCTACCCTTCCTTGGCTCGCTCGATTCTCCTATAATAGTTGGAAAATCATTGTTATCGCAACAGAGAGGGGTTGCTTGATCTTATCTCTCAGCCTCTTCATGTTTTTCTAGATAGATATTTGATAACACCAATCCTTCAGTTTGTCTTTAAGGAAAGACATCCTCCTTGCAACTGAATCTAGTTGTTCTTCAGGTACTTTGTATGACTGGATGAACATTTCCCTCCATGGACTACATATTTTTGCAACAAACATTGGAGCTGCTACATCCATCACTACTCCACTGTGGAAGAAATATTCTGAAACCAATAGATATATTCATCTATTGCGCAAATACTTCTCAATCCAAAGGTAACAGCTTGTGCATATTCCCTAGCCTTTTCTGCTCTACTTCCTTTGAAGTAACTATCTCCGATGAAGTGTATCTTGATAAACCTTCCTAGCCGATCTGCTATTGCGCCTTTTGAATCTCCGGCAAAGATGCTGGCTTTGGTATCTTTTGGGGTATTATACCATTCGATCTGCACAGAACCCCCCAAACTTAACTCCACAAGTTTTATGAAGTTTTCCTTTTCGTGTTCTAAGGTAGTTGCTGCTATCTTGATAGCTGCAACCCATTCATCTATCAAATTTCTTGGTATTCCGGAAATCAATAATATCCAAGTTAAGTATAGCGCCATATGATGCAAGAGTTAAAGCTAGTTCTCGCCCAAGATGTCTTTTCAGGCACTCTTCTTGGATTTCTTCCTGGATTTTCTTTTAGCTAGATCCCCATGAACGTTGGAGTGGCATTGGTGTGGAAATTTGCACTCCCTCTCATTGGATGACCTTGTGGAGGATCAATGGAGCATGTACTTTCCTCATGCGGTGGTAGTGCTGGAATAATTTTATTGGTTTGGATGTTGACTAAATCCACAATCCGGTTGGGAAAAAGATTCTGCTAATTTTTGTAAATTTGATAGATTTGCTCTCGTCACCTCCGTTACTTTATGGATCTAATGGATACGATGATCAGATCTTCTCTGGTTTTCCAAGGGCGTCTCTGATTCGCTCCTGTCTGGATTTTGATGTCATAGGGCTCTCCTTTTGATTTCTCTTTAGATCTGCACTTTCTAACTTCAGATCTGTAAGATACTTGTGTAGATCGGGAAGAATCTTAAGGATCTTATCTACCTTCTGGCTCAAGATTTCTATTTTCATAGGTATATGATTAACCTATGTCCATAGTCTTGAACTGTCTTTTGTATTCCTCTTTGATCTTGGGAAATCTTTGAGGTATCCGGTTCGAGTTCTTTCCAGTCAGTTCCCTTAATCATAATTTTTAGAACTATAATTATGCAGGAATTTACCCATTCTGCTTCTCTTGGCTGGGATTCTACCATGGACTTCAGTAGAGTGTAAACACCTCACGCGTTTCCTGGTAGTATCTGTCGAACTTGAAAATTCCTCAGCCATTCTTGATCTTCTTCTGGCGTGAGAAGTTTTGGGTCAATCCTCTTGGGAACGTTGTAACATTTGTCAAGAATTTTTATGAGAAATTCCCTTCTTTGTATTTTTAGAATATGGGATATTCCCTGTTTTCATCATAACTTGAACTTTCATTCGATTCCATCTTCTCTGAAAGTTTCCTCCATTAGTGGATAAATAATATCTAAATGTAATATAAACATGTATTTCTCCAATAAACCTAGGCTCTAATATCATTTTTTATGAGGCGGGGCATTAGCATACAATTAGAGATGAATAGGGACTAAATGTGAAAATTTCATGAAAGCGATGGAAATAAAACTATTGACCAGAGGGCAATATGATAATTTATTCATAATATAGGGGTGATTTTGATATTAAAAATTTTATAGAGGATTTTTTATATTTTTACATATCACAGGGGGTCAAAATAAATTTAGCCCTATAATCATGTAGCACATACAACATAAAAAACTTATTGTAAAATTTCTAAAATATTTTACAAGATTTTGGAACTTATATGATACTTTTAAGAAGTTTTATGGATAAATTTGAAGATAGTTTTGTACGCGTCAATAGTTACTAGAACTTTATCATAGTGTTTGGATTTGTATTTTGAGTGTTTTGTTTTGGTGATAGTGAGAGAAAAATAGAGATAAATAAGTGTATGTTGGAAATAAATCATATGTTTAGATTTGTGTTTTGAGGTAATTTAAAATATTTTAAAATAAGTGGTGTAGTTTGATGTTGGAATTTGGGAGACAAAAATCACTGTTCATTATCAAATCATATCTCTTTTATATATATTTTTATATATAAATATGTACATATACATATTGTATTTTAATATTGTATTTTTGGAAATAAAAATTACTATTCATTATCAAATCATGTCTCTTTTATATTATATATATAAATGTATATATTATATAAAAAGTTGAAATATAAAAACATACACAGATAAGATATAAAAAACAAAAAAATAAATATTGAGTATGTTTTATCTTGTCTCGAAAAAAAACTTATAAGATATTATAAGTTGAGTTAAATACTCTTTTATTCTACGAATAAAGGTTGACTTATTTAGGAAGATTTGCATATAAAATAAACTTCCATTTCATCTCAATTCATAAAATATCTCTGCAAATTTATGTTGTTTAATAAGAATTATTTTCTCAATCAGATATATCTCAAAATACATTTTAATATTCTAAAAGAAAAAAATAACTACTTTTATCCCAACAACTCTGATTACTATATTTTATCTCTTACTTAATACATTTTGCAATTATCATTATTTTCATCTCAACAAACTACTTTAATTTTATTCTTTTTTTTTTCCATTCAGATAAATCGAACAATCACAATCTCAGCTTTCCCGTTAGCTTCCCTCCACGAAAATCAAGATTTACTAATCATTATTGAAAAATAAAAATAAATTAATATCCACAAAATGCACATAAATATAAGTCACTCAAAATAATAAGCCTTATTTCACCAAATCACTCTTACAAATTTTGAACTTTTATGTGTAAATTAATGAAAAAATTTAAAAATTTTGAGGCTATCACTTTGACAATGATATTTAATTCATTATATTGAAAATAAATGTACATATATCCTTATCCAAAGTGGGGACCCATTCATGTCAACACTCTTATACACCAAGACAATTAATGCTGTCAAGAAATGGTCCACACAATAATAATAATAATAATAAATAATAATAATGATAATAATAATAAATAATAATTACACATAAGTCCAAATTGAATTGATCTTTGTACTTTGCCAAGAAACAATAACCACGGAAACTACTTTTTATCCAACATCAAGCTATCTAAACAACCATTAATATTTGGATATTTTTTAAATAATTAAAAAAATATTTATTGTTATATAAATTTCAAAAAAACCCATAAAATAATTTCATGGTATTTATAACTTTTCAAACAGTTAAAAAAATATTTATAATTATGTAAATTTCAAGAAAACCCGATGTTATTTATCCAATTATTTATAAGAGTGTCAATAATGTATACATATGTAGATTTTGAGCCTATACATTCATGAAAATCTACAATTTTTCTTGTCTTGAGAGACAATGCTTCATGATGTTGTCTTCCTAAAACTTGTTTTGAACCATTTCGAGACCACATCTATGTGCATACACTTGAAAATGATAATCTAGTAGGATTAGATTTTTGCAAACGGTTAGACTCGGCTTGAGCACACCAACAAAAAACACAAAGGAAAAATATAATAACACACTATCTTGAAAAATTGGTAGAGTTGAAGATGGAAGAGAAAAGCAGGGTAGCAACTATGAAGAAGATGATTCCCATTCAAAGCCATTAGTACATTAAATTATATTGAGTTTGATGTCAAAAGTCCCTCCCAAGCAAAATTCACAGCTGGAGGTATAATTTCTTCATCACTATCAACAAAACTTGCACTAATCAAAGAAGAAAAATAAAGAGAGCAACTACATTTTTAACTTAGAATTTTTTCCTCACTATACATCCCAACCGTCCTTCCGTCGCCTGAAATCCGATTTCCTCCCAGTTAAACTCCCATATATTTCGGCAAACTTAGCCAGACAATTGCTTCTCACTCCATAGTGAGCCTGAGTGTTTCTACTGATTGCAACTCCTGAGAATTTCGATGTGTCGATCGCCCACACAGGCCTCACGTACTCGACCACTGTCGACGAGCTCGAGTTCGCGTACAAGTAGTTCATCAGCACATCCTCGCAGTTGAAGAAACGATCGACGAGTGCTCGACCTGCGGCTGCTTCCTTGCTCCAGTACCTCTTGAATGCCACCTGGCTGTCCATGAAAGCAGCCCCAGTCAAGATCATGTTGTAGCCGTTGTACTTCCGGGCATGCTTCTCGCCTCTATACTTCAACGGGCTGCCATTGACGAGCCGAGGATAGAACCCGACAATCCGGTCGGGGTGCTCACGCCATACCTTGAACCCTCGTTCAACGTCGTCACAAGTCATCATGATATCATCGTCGAGCTCGAGGACAGCTCGTGTCTTTATCAGTGGATCCATGTTGAATCGGTTGTTGAGGGAGTTTTGTTTCTCGACTCTTATCCTTATTGGCACGGCTGAGTCGAAATCACTTAGTTGTGGAGGCACCCCTTTATTCCAGACGACGACTATCTCACGCACAGAGGAGCATCTTGAGTAATGCTTTACGTACATGTTCAAATTCCATAGTCGAGCATCGTAGGTCATCGTTAACAAAGTGAACTGGGAGTACTGACCATTTAACGGATATGGTTCCTGGGCGCCACTCCCACCGTATATATTCTTGACCCCAGTACATGTTAGCGTCACTGCAACCACAATCGTAAAAATGAGGACAAAAGTTCCTGTGCAAGTGTTTGCCTTTATTCTAGCACGGAGAATCGAGCTTCCTCTGTTCAGTCGACTACAAAATAGGCGTAGCTTGGATGACAAACTTGGCTGCTCCCAAGCCAAGACCGCATCACTTCTCTTGCCCACATTGTGGGGGCACCAACTTAAGGGTACTATACACTTTACAGGCCCAAGTAAAATTCCACCAAGTATGACCAGTGCAGCAACAGCAACAACTGAAGCTAAGCCAAGAATGAATCGATGAACTGTGTCTCCTGAGGGTACTCGGTCCCCATCAAGAACGGCAATCCATTCGCCTGAACTGAGCTGCTGTACGTCTATGTGGTGGTGGCGGGCGCCATTCCAAGCATTTCGTCCCTTAACTGACTCTTCGACATCGAAGGGAACCTCAACTTCTTTGAATTCATCCGTGGTCAGAACTTCGACTTTGAAGATACGTGTCCTACGACCATAGGTCTCGCCAGAGTCTTGACCAATACGATAAAGATTTCCGTTATACACAAACGGCCGGCCTCCATTCCGGGCTCCCATGCTCTCGTTAGTGTTATATACAGGGTTCTTTTTATGAGGTTTCCAAGGACCAAGGGGCGAGGAGCTATGCCAAATCTCTAGCTGTCGGTTTCTCTTGCCGCCGATCCCACTGTTGTCCGAACCAAAAAGCCAGAACTTCCCCTCATGAGGAATTATAAAAGAATCAACAAGCGACCTTTTCATAATAATCTTATCCAGTGTCCATTTTAAAGGGAAGTCAACTGCACGGTAAAGACGAACCTCGCCTTTCTCACTGCCCTCCGGCAGCATATATATCTTCAAGAAACAATGACAATCATACATCAGTGACATAATAGACAGAGTACATTATTTAGGTAAACATCCATGCAAAAGAAACATAGTATGCATGTAGTCAACTAGGAAGTTGAGGTCCTACATTTCCGTTGTAGTCAAAGACATACGGATAGGAAAGATGCCAATCTTCATCAAGAGCAATACCCAACTGCTGCCACGTTGCTCCCTTGTCTATACTTTGCGCGACTGCAATATCTCCTTGCATTGTAATTGAATTTTTCGTTTCAAAGAACATGTAAAGGACATCTCCCTGAATCATGGAAGCTAACACGATCAAGTTATGTGCCCAGTCAAAGACAATAAACACGCAACTTCTAAGATGCTACTGTGATTGGTGTAATTCTTCAACACAGAGGTTGCGTATTTATTCGAGAAAGAACCATCCAATACAATTATATCTGCACTACTAATACTATTGCCATTCAGTATGTTGTTAATTCGTCAACCAAGAAATAAACACACACAGGTGCATGGGCACGAAAGAGGTGCACATATGGAAAAGCAGCTACAGCTGAGAAACCAGAAGATTGGGAGAGCAAATTAGCAGCTGACAGAGACACTGGTTTCTTTAAGTAATAACCAACACGAAGGAACCAATTTAAAGCTCCATGCATACATTGTTTCCAGTTTGGACTAGATCATACTTAAGATTCACTACCATGTCTCTGCGGAATTCTTTTTGTCCCTCCCATCCCTTCAAAGTATCAGGGGCATTTTAATCTTCCCCATTAGTATGGCAAAGGCAAATATCATAGAATTTAAAAGCATCATGAAATGGGAGTTGAACTGCTGCATAGAGAGCATGCATAAACAAGAACAAGGCAGGCAAAAAGGAAGAGGCAGGAAGCATATCATAAAGGAGGGGCAGGGTTTGGCAGTCGCTTGCTTGATAAGCACATGAGATCCTACCAATTAGAGGTATGGCAACCGCCAAAAACTAGGAATAAGATCTGCGCAACTGGAATCCATTTCCTAGAAAGTAGTAACCATGATTATGGGCTCCTAAAAATTCCTTCTAAACATGGTTCCATGAGTGAAAATGTAAAACTAACTGCATAGAGTATAACGAGTTTAACTCGCTTAAAAGTGTTGACTCTCTTTTTCAAAAAGTGGTCAATAGCTTGATAATAGCTCAGAATCGATACTCATAACAAACACCGCGGAACCTAGCCCCTATAAACAGGTTGATGATTACAACTGTCTGGCAAGTTTTAACAGTTTGATACTCATTCTTCTTGTTCTTTTTCACTTCCTCAAAACAATAAAGCAGTCAGACATTAAGAATCGTGAATGACATAGACTGATTTCCATATACAACCTGTCAGGAAATGTCACAGTTCATGTTTTTAGTTGTTCATCAGTTAAAAGATCTCCACAAAAGTTTCTGGATTGACTAAACAAAAACTTCAATTGTCAACACGTCTGTTGTGCATACAAGCCAATGACTCCGTACCAAGCACCAGCGGTTATTAAAGCTTGAATCCAGAACCGGCTTAGCTTTGCCTTGGGCTACTTATATTTCAGAAAGAGCACGTTTTTAACCAACAAACTCAGGATCCTACATTAAAACCACTCCCACCAAAAAGAAAATCGGATTTTCTTAGAATCTATAAAAGCCTTGGTTCTAAAATTCTTGAGGATATGTGTTTACCTCATATTAAAGAATCCCTATCCAACTCCCAATAATAGAAAACGAAAAGAAACAAAATTCTCTTACCCCCTCCCAGCCAAAGAACGACTTGATTTGGATGTTTTAGTTTCCATCAAGTTTTCCCATGAGAATCCACATCTTCTTCACTTACCATAGATGTTACGTGCCGTCCAAAAAGCAAGCATATATGAAACGTAGAGCAACTTATCAATATA
>NC_026155.1:12449876-12469675 GCF_000512975.1 Sesamum indicum | reverse complement strand
AACTGGAATCTTTGAATTTTCCCTCCGCATCCAATTTACAACTCAATCCACCTGCCCCAATCTAAAAAAGTACTGTGCTTTATCCCTCTGATGTTCCTTCCCAGCTGGACATATTATTAGCAGATCCCATGACCCCATCAGCTAATAATATAATAGCAATAGCAATAGCAATACAATAATATATGATATGAATCACTTATTTCCAATCACTATTTGATCTCATTTGTTGGAGGTGACATGTCCCATTAAGTCACTCCAAGGATTAAACGATGGAAGTATCACGAGTTAGAGAATCAGAAACTGAAATTATAGCGATCAATGTGACATCACTTCCAATTACTATTCCACCACCTATTCATACAGCAACCTATTAAACTGCAAAAATAGTTTAACAGAAAAAAAAAAAAAACCCAAATGCATACATAAAAATACAGATTAAAATCCATAAAACACAGCTTTTTTAACAGATAATTGAACAAGCTAACAAGAAACTAGATAGAAAACAAAAGCGAAAGAATGATTAGAAATACCTGCACATAAAGAAAAGGGTCGGCAACAAAATTACTAGCGAAGCCAGCATCAGAAAGAGAGGCACAAGTGATCACTGGGTTGGCTACGGGCCATGCTGAACTCTTATCCTTCCATACATTCATCTGCCAACCAATTTTCAAGAAGTTGTAATATTATAAAATTTGCCAAGAAAAAAACAAAGAAAAACAGAATTTCAATTCCCCCTCTAAAGTTAAAAACTACACCAAACATCTCCAAAAAGTTATTTACAGTTGGCCATCTTCATGTGCATTTACAATACTATCTGTAAGTAAAACACCTTTCGATGTCAAATCATCATTAAAAGAAAAGAAAAGGAAAAGGAAAACTAAAAAGAATAATTAAGAAATAAAAAGAAAACTAGAAAGCTGAAACATGTTTTTGAAATTCACAGTCAGCCCAGGAAAGTCGAATTAGTACAGGTAACACCATAATGAAGGCAAAAGTAACCTGATCTTGGAAACATCGAAAAAGAAAAAATTAAAACTTCAATCTCCTCTTCAAATTCAAAGTCAGCCCAGAAAAGACTGAAATACACAAGCTAATCTTGGGAGGGTCAGATAGAAAACTATAACTCTTAATCTCCTCATCTTCCACCAACTAAACACAAAGATGAAAGGGTGACAAACAGTGATGTTCATCACTCTAGTTCTTGAAAACCATCAAAAAAAATTATTTTTTCGCCTGAAATCGCCCATGTTTCAGAAACCAGATAAACCAGAAAAACCCAGAACCAATAAGAACTTCAAAGAAATCAAAAATTTATTTAATTACATAAATGAATTTCATTAACATGCACACATGCACACACACAAAAAAATTTATTGAATTTTATTTATGTTTTCCCAAAGGACAGAAACTTACAGCTTCAATGGGTTTGAGAGAAAAGGGCGAATCCCCATAGAAAACGCCCACAGCCCAGGAACCCTCATTGTCCTCTTGACACCCGAGCGCCGTGATCCCCGCGAGCACTTTAGGCGTGAGCATGTACCTCCCGTACAAACTCCCAATCAAACCCAAAACAACAAACGAAAACAAGAAATAAGCGAAAGTTGACGACAACACACACGACTCATTGTTCAGATTTCCATTCCCATTCTTGTTAATAACGCCACTGCTCTTCCCACCACCATTGCTGCTGTGCCACCGCCACCCACCACCTCCGCAGCCAGCGGACGTCCCAGAGCCCACGACCGGGCTCGAACCCATTTCCTCAAATAACAAAACAAATCAAACTACTCCGCAGCTGCCGCACGGTAGATGGAGGTTTCCGCCACGGAAAATTCTCACCGCCGCTGCGGCGGTGGCGGTCTTGCATGTAACGAAAAAGCTAGAAATCCCTGCATAACTTTTCCTCTTCCAAAATGGGGAACAGATAGGAGATGTTGTAACGGCAGAGAGTGTTTCGTTAATTAGATATCTAAATTCTGGGCCTTATTTTTTTCCTTTTTTTCCCTGTTTGTTTTCTTTTGTTGTTGTCGGATCGTTCTGGTTTCTGTTTGTTTTCCTGTATAAAGTTGGGGATTCTTGAAATTGTAATGCGACACACAGAGACGAAAGCTGACAAGAAAACCGCGGACGAGTTCAAGGGGTGGGGTGGGTGGGGTGGGGGTAGAAAAGGGTAGGGGAATGGATGGCACTTTCTCTATGTAATCAATTTCGTGCACATCTGTTTGCCAATATACACAGATACGGCCTTTGCATACATATATATACGTATAGTATACAGCTAGTACAATACGGGCCACTCTGCTGACTTCACTATTATACCTTTTTTCCAATATTTTATTTTTTTTTATTTTTTATTTTTGGTTTGGTTGATTTCCATTAAGGAAGTGGTTCATTTAATTTTTTAATTAACTGGAAATTGTTTTTTTTAAGGAAAAAAGAAAACAATATAAGTGATAACGTTGATGAAGAAATCAAATTTTAATTTCTAAATTAAAGATGGATTATGAGTTCGAGTTCTAAAGTGGAAATTGAGAAATCAGTTTCGAGTTTTTATTATTATTTATTTAAAAAAAATAATCAGAGAAACCAAGTTATGTATTTTTTAAGTTATTTTTAATGATAATATTAATTTAATTTGTCAAAATAATAGGGTGAATTACAACGAGTTAGATTTAACATATATACAATTTTTTTTATTATTTGAAAAATTATCAATATTCCTCTAATTTTAACGATCGTCTAACAACGCGCAATCCATCAGGTTTTCACCTATTTTTGTGGTAAATTGATCAAAATGCCCTCGTAAACTATGAATTATAGTTTTACTTATTTTCTGAAACTTTTTAATGGACTAAGTGGGTATTCTTTTTTTTATATAATCTTTTGTATTTTTTCATCCACCTCATCTGATTTTTTTTTAATTTTTTAATATTTTTAATAATATATACCAAAAGCAGAGTTGATAATTCTAGACCTCAATCCAAAAATTATATAATTAAATCAAGCATCTAGGAAGTATATTTACAAATTTTTCAAATAATGAAAAAATATTTATAATTATACTAAACTACAGAAGAGCTCATTGTAATTTATTAAAAAATGAAACATAAGTGTGGCCACTGGAGTCTGCATTTATATTAAACGAATTTAAAAAATAAAAAATGACCAAGTCGTGTTTCCAAAACATAATTTGGGCTTTTTTTTGAAAAAAACAATTATTTTTTATTCCGAAACACGACTCTTTATATTATTAGTATACTATTTAAATAAATTATATTGATATAATTTATTTATTTTTTATTAATAAAAAGATAATTAACCCCTATTCTATAAAGATAAAATGTATTTGTCTAATATTCATACATTGGATGCAAATTTGATCCTTCGATTGAAAAACTCAAACCAGCGTTTTTTGGTGTCTTTTGGCCCCATTTTTAATAATCACTTTTTATATTGAATTCTACTAAAATCACATTATTATAAAAGCTATAATTTTCGCTTTTAATCCCACCGTAATTATTTTTTCATCTAATTATTCATTACGCCTATTAAATTATTTTTTAAGTTCCTCACTAACCTCAAGAACGATGTCAGTTTGAAATTCATCTACGAATATTTGCATAACCAAGTACGAAATATGAATCCGAACATCAAAATCAGCTTCTATCATGAAATTAATTATCTCATAATCAATTATGCAGCCGTCAAACCAAATTACGTCTCGATACACACACACACACACACAAAAAAACCAAGTGTAGCACGAATTTAACCAGCAATCCTCCGCACCCACTTTTACAGAACATTCTATCAAATGATCACAACATTACTACAAAAAATACAAAATACAGACAAATATCACTTCTGATAATCGAATCACGACTTTAAAATTACTAATAAATTTTCATTTAAATTAATTTCATATTATATATATATATAATTAATTTTACTTAAACTACCACATCGATAGTAATATACCACCCATTTTTTCCCATAAAAGATAAGAGATCTTATAAGAAATAAATACTAGCTCTTTAAGAAAAATTATATTTGTGGTGGGTAGTCAAAAAATTTTGGTATGCAAACACACATAGAAAATTCCAACTACACATGAATTTGTTGAACTTCATATTTTACCCAAAAAGGGCATTTCAATAATGACATTTTGGCCCAAAAAAGCAAAGAAAACAATGGGTAACAGACCCAACCATTTTATGCCACTGGATGTGGATGTCATTTTCTTCAACAATATATATATGGTTACAATCTTTTACACATCAAATTGTTTATGCCCTCCAAAGTTTTTACCTCAATAGTAGAAAAATAATATTTATTTATCAATTAGTAATTAATTTTGTGATGGAGTGGGGATATATATCTATGTATTTGATGGGATTTGAATTTAAAATTTTACATTCGGAATATTTTGATATATCGAACTTAAAAATTAGGCTAAAATCTCCTCGACCAGTATTACATAGATATATGCAGTATATATAATTTTGTAGACTGGTAGTATCACGAATTTTGTTTTTCTTTTTCTGGGTACGAGAATGAAAAGTTAATGGCGGTACCCGTAATCTCGTCAGGAATAACTTTGTTAAAGGGTGTCTGCAGTAGTTTAATTAGGATGATTTGCTGCAGATAAGTTGAAAAAAGAGAGTTTTGAATTTCCAAAGGCAGATGCTCATTTAAGGCAGAAATTATAAGTTTTTTTCTACCAACTTCTACAACTTATTAGGAAAATTGTATATATTAACTTTTTTCGAAACGCTCCGTTTTCTCCACTTTTCATCTTTATTTTTTCAAACACCCCCGACTTTTACTACAATTAATCTTACAGTTTACTCTACAGCATATTTCTGGAGACAGAGTAGAAACTATTACAAACACCCCTTCATTCTTCTAGCATATTCATCGAGGCACTACATTATAAGTTTATCAAAAATCAAAACTCCCAAACGGACTATTTGCTAATAAATACTTTGCAGTTCTCGATACTTCTTAAATAATAAATTGAAAAATATTTCATTAATTATTAATTGTTATTTAGCATCTAGACAGAGTACCTAAAATAAAAATAGGAATTAATGAGCCCCCTTCAAACCACCAATTTCTCCATCACAAAATTACATTTTAGGTTTGTGTATGCCTCCTCTATTCCTTAGGTGCCATAATTATGAATTAATGTAATTTATTTTCAAACTATACTATATGATGAATTTGCATTTGCCTAAAGGTTAGATTCTAATTAATAATGTGGAAAAATAAGATTACATATATATACAGGGAAAAATGCAAGCAGCCCCCTTGTGATATTACAAATGAGCAAAGTACCCTATTATGAAAAAATAAATAGCGATTTACCTTCCTGTATTATTTAAAATACAACATTTAACCCCCTATGATTTTTAAAATGAAGCAATTTACCTCCCTGTATAAGGAGATAAATTGCTTCATTCTAAAAAATACAGGGGGTAAATTGCTATATTTTTTAATAGGGGGTAATGTGCTCATTTTCAATATCACATGGGGGTAAATTGCTATTCATCTATATATACAGATAGATAGATAGATAGCAAATTTAAAAACAACAAATGGGGAAAATTATGTTTTTTGTCCAATAAATTTAGATTTTGTATATTTTTAGTTTTATTATTTAAGATATTCTCGAAAATCATTCCATAAATTTTAAAAAATCTCATTTTCAGTCCTCCTACACAACTTATGTTAGGAAATTGATGACGAAAAATTCATATGCAGCATGACTTAAAATTTTCATACGTTTCATCGAAACTATGAAAAAAAAAATTATTTTTGATTTATGGAAACATAAATAGATGATAGTTTCAAAATTATCTATTTTCTTTCGAAAACATTCCTATTTTCTTAATTTTCCTAGGAAGTCTTTGAGTTTCTTAGGAAACTTTTTACTTTTTCTAATTTTATCAGTGGAATATTTATTTCATACTTTTAGCTCAAATATATTAATTCTTGTGTCTCACATAAATGCTTTATTTAATGATAATTGATCTAATATATTACGCTAAATTAGTAATGTTAGATGTGCATATATCAATAAATAAAGACATTTTCTAACATATAGTTAATATGTACAAGTAAAGAAATTATTTGGTAGGCATAAATACTTCAAAATTAAAACAGACATCCTTGAATTAAAAATAGAAAGGTAATATTTTTAAATTTTATTTTTACGATTATTATGTATGTTTTTTTTATAGTTTTACATTAATTTTTATGTAATATTTTCAAAATATTTCTAATATTTATTAACTCGAAAGATGCACTAGAAACGAAATTTTAATCTATCTATGCAAGTCATATATGATAGTTTTCTTCCATTTTGAAAAAATAACTGCTATATAATTTGCACGTAGTTTTAAATTTTGTTAATTTTCTAATAAAAATTGATAGGAGAACAGAAAATAAGACTTTTTGTAAATTATTAAACTATTTTTGAAAATTCTATACACAAATGAAAGCTAAAAAAAATATTATCCTTAAATTATAGGACGAAAATATAATTTTTCTCTAAACATCCTATAAAATATAATATAGCATTATTATATGTAAATCCACTCAAGGTGCAAGGTTTGAAATTTTGGCTGACAAGCATTATTATATGTAAAAGTCATATGTGCATTATATGATTATATATTTCAGTGCAAACCTCCACTTACTTCAAATTATTTTCAAATATTTTAATTCAAATTGTTGGCATAAAACCTTACAAAATATTTTAGTATAGTTTGGACCAAAGTGGTGTTGTAAGTTTATTTTTAGTTGGATTATTTGTATAGCTTGATTTGTAGGTGGTTTGGTATCGATGATTGGAGTGTAGTGACAGAAATTTTTTGACACACTGAATTATTATCTCCAACTTTGTCTATCACCTAAGTAAGTCTTACTTTTGTAAGGGAGTAGTACTCTTTATTTATGCTTTTATGAGTTATTGTAAGGGAGTAATACTTTTCGTTTATACTTTGAGTGAATATTTGTAAGAGAATAGTACTCCTGATTTTACGGCTTTTTTAGAAATGATAGGAAGTCAGCACTCCCTACTGTAAATTTGCTCACCTTTTAATCTTAATAAAGAATGATCGGGGACTCTGAAAAGCTCCCCCCACCTCCGGGTGGTTTCAATTAAAAAAAAAAAAATTATTTTAGACAGAATCTAAAAGTCCATATTATATATATATATATATATAATATTTTCTGAATTTATAAAATGCAAAATCTTATTTTAAAACTCTATATTGAAGTCTTCAAATAAAATAAAATAATAAAATTTATAAATATTAGTGATTATAATATTATAATTAATATGACTAAAATTGAAGGTGTTCGTTAAAATTTTTAAGATAAGATTTTAAATTTAAGTATTACCAATATATATATATATTTTTTGAAAAAGAGGAGTTGTAGATGAATAGCAATTAATAAACTTTAATTTTTCAAAAAGCAAATATAAATAGGCAGATGAAATAGACACTAGCTACTTAAATATACATGCACTTTTTAATATTATATTATAAATAGTAATTAATAAACTTTGATTGCCACTTGTTTTAATTTCAGGAAAAATTAAAAAACATTTTGCTTTTTTCTTATTTAAACACATGCCCCTCCTATAATAGGCTACTACATAGATGCTACAAGAAAAAAATAATATTATTGATAAAATATTAAACGATAATATTTAATTCTGGTTAATAATATATAGATATATCTATTAAGTGACAGAAGTTTTTGTTTTGTAATAATTTAATTTTTCAAATTGTAATCGAGACAATAAGTATATGTGTCTAACTATTTACTCTATTACATTTTATATACAACAGATTATGTATATTAATTTTTTTAAAAACATACTTCTTATGTCGAAAATGTATATAAGAAATAGAGTAAATTACAACGAGCTTTTATGAGTTTTGATATAATTACTGATCTTGATCGGAATCAGCGACCTCCCACAGCGACCGGGTGTTGCCGCTTACCCTATCAAGATAGTGTTGGATCATGAGGATAAGAAAGCACGTGAGGCTCGTCGGGTTCGTCCCCGGCTTCGACCCTCCGACGTTCTAGTTAGAAATGTTGAATCGAATAAGAAATGTACGATCAAAATTAAGTAGATCGAAGATAACATAGTACTAATTACCTCAAATGAAATTGTATCGGGGTATTTATAGGGTCCAGGTGGGCATTATTGTTAGGGCCACGTGCCCTTATCTGAGAATCGGACGGTCCTCATGTTTTGGGATCTTCATTCTCCAATCGGGTCTGGGGTTCGGTCCACCTGACCCATTTCTCAAAGGCGCGGATCCTACCTTCTAAAAGGACAGAAATACCCTTCATTAAGGGTATTTCTGTCATTTCACCTGTAAAATTGGGGTTCCCCCATCAATTACAAATACTTTTCGTTATTTGAAAAATTATCAATATTTTTTATTTTAAAGATTGTCCAGTAACTAGCTAGGCCAAACCGTTAGTCTCCATTATGTTTTATTATTTTTTTGTAGTAAACAGACAAAAACACCTTTCTGGACTATACATTATAAAGTTATTTATTTTTAAATAATTTTTAGATTTTTTATGGACTAAGTAATTTTTTTTTACTTTTTTAATTTTTTTCATCCACCTCGTTTGATTTTTTTATTTTTTAATTTTTTTCAAAAGAAGAAAAGAATACAGTAAGAAAAATTACCATGAAAGAGTTGTATTATTTAATCAAACATTAAGGAGGTATTGGTAATTTTTCAAATGACAGATGAGTATTAATAATTATGCAAACTTTTGCAAACATATTGTAATTTACTCAGAAATATAATATAAGGATGCGGATGGAAGGTTTTGGACTTGAGATGGATTTAAAGTACGGATTCATATGACTCAATATTAAATGGATTTGAAATTCATTCTAATACCACAAAATTTAAGAATTTTTTACGATACGAATTTATCCAAACAAGGTTGCAGAATTTGTTATTATGAATTTGAAATCCTTAAAATTGAAGAAATTATCTTGCTACGGTTTTTATTTGATTTAATTAAGAAATTGAAGTGCAAAGTCGGTTCTTGTCTGAATGTTGATAGAGTTTAAAAACTGTTTAATCCACATAGGTTTTGTGTTGGAATCTCATATATTATATTAATCTTAATTATGTGTAATCACTTGATTACCTGCATATTATATTCAAATAAAAGACTAAATTAGTTTATCCTAATTGCTAATTAACAATTAAATAAATTAGTTGGAGATGGGCTGACAACTCAGGGATTTGATGTATTTTCATGTAATTTATAACCACAAGTTGTCAGAAACGAATTAATGAGAATATGTCAGTTGCGATACACATTGTACCTGGGAAAGGTTGAACTTGGGGTGACATTCAATTCTTGAATTATTCCCAACTTGTCAATCATCTAGAATCTATAAATTAATAATTATTAAAACACAAAAATAAAAGTGCCTTAAAAGTGATTTTCATTAAATAAAATATAGGGATAATTACATTCTCCTCCTTTGAGATTTAATGTAATTACACGTAGATTTATTGTAGTTTGGGAAATAACATTTAGCACTCTTGAGAATTGTTTTCATCTAACAAATAAATCCCTTAATTAGTCAAAATTTTACTGAATTCACTAAATTCTTGCTTCCCTATGACTTTATAGGGTTCCTCCAAATTGGTATCTAGTTTTCCTACTAGTTTCAGGGTGTCGACCCTCCGTAACACCAAATCTGCAACCTGAAAACTCTGAGTTTTACTCTCTTATTGTGAGCATCGATCATAGTGTTCTTGTACCGTTGCGGAGAAAAGCCTTCTCCCTCAGTTCCTTTATGAGGTCCAGATTTTCCTTAAGAAGTTTTGTATTAGTTTCTTCAAAAAAGTGCAGGTTTCTGTGAGAAGGCATCCCTAATTCAACAGGGATGATGGCTTCTGTCCCATAGACCAGGGTGAAAGGACTCTCCTCTATAGATCCTTAGGGAACTGCTCTGTAAGCCCATAGAACGCTGGTCAGCTCTTCCGCCCAATTTTTGCCAACTCATTCTAGCATCCTCTTAGTTCCTTGTACCAATATACAGTTGGTGACCGCTACCTACCCGTTGGACTGGAGGTGTGCCACCGACGTGAATCTTTGTTTGATATGTAAGTCTTTGCACCACTATTGTATTTTTCATCCTTGAAATTGTTGACCGTTGTTTGAGATTATTTCTTGGGGAGCCCGAAGCGGCATATGATATTCTTCCATACAAACTTCATCACTTCCCCTTTCGTAATGTGAGGAAGCGGTTCCACCTCCACCCACTATGTAAAGTAGTCAATGGCCACTATGTAAACTTTCTTCGACCACATGGAGTAGCCATACCTTTTTCTTGGCAGTTCCATCCAGGGGTGTCCCCCTCATTCTGGAGACAAAATCCGCCAAAGCCTATGCTTTGATAGTCATTCGTGTTAGGTACGAAATATTGTATTCGCTCAATTCCACCTCCCATTTCACCAATCATCCTGATGTATCTGGCTTACCTAAAATTTGTTTTGATGTTAGGTTCATCCTTAACCCGATAGGGTATGAGAGGAAGTAGGGGCGTAGCCTCCTAGTTGTGATTACTAATGCCAGGGCCATTTTTTTTATGGGGGTATAGCTTCCCTCTGCATTGAGTACTTTTCTTACATAATAGATAGGCATTTACTTCTCCTGTCCTCCAGAATGAGGATAAAACTAATTGCTTGAGGAGTAGAAGCAAGATAAAGGTAGAGGGTGTCCCTCGGTGAAGGTTTTACCAATAAGGAGAGCCCTACCAGATACTCCTTGAGTTCCTCAAATGCCTGTTGACAACCAGCATCACCCTCAAAGTTCTTTGCTTTCCTCAATATTTTGAAGAAAGATAAATTTTTCTTTGCAGCTTTAAAGATAAAGCAACTGAGTGCGGCTATCTTTCCTGTCAACCACTATACTTCATTAATATTGGCTGGTGCCTTCATATCCAGAATAGCCCTGATCTTAAGGGGGTTAGCCTTAATGTCTCTTTGAGTCACCATAAATTCCAGAAATGCCCTCCCTGTACTCCAAATGTGCATTTTTCTGGATAGAGCTTCAGCATATATTTTCTTAAGACTGAGAATGTTTCTTCCAAATCTATAATATGGTCTTCAGCCTTTTTACTCTTCAGACGTTTCTCCTCAATTGTGGTCGAAATATCTTATTTACAAGACATTGATAGGTAGCTCTTGTGTTTCCTAAGCCAAATGGCATGGCTAATGTGCTGGCAGAGGTGATGAAACTAACTCATTTTCGGTCATAAGGAGCTTGCATAATTTGGTGGTATCCTTGCAAGGCGTCCATCATGATTAACCGAATGTGGAATCAACTAGTTGATCAATTCGAGGCAAAGAGTAAAAGTCCTTTGTACATGCTTTGTTAAGATCCCTAAAATTAATACATATCCTCCATGTTCCCCCTGGCTTGGGTACCAGGACCACGTTGGACAACCATACAGAGAACTGTATCTCCCTGATGTATCCTGCTGTTACTAATTTGTCTACCTCAGCTTGAATCATTTTGTCCTTCTTAGGTCCAAAATGTCTTGTTTTTTACTTCAGCGGCTTGATACTGGGGTTTATGTTGAGGTGATGAGTAATAACGCTTGGGTCAATCCCCTCCAAATCTTAAGGGGTCCAAACGAAGATATTTATATTACGTCTCAGGCATTGGATTATTTCTTCTCGAACCGTGTCTTCCATTTGAGAACCGATTCGGGTAATTTTCTCTAAATTCCTAGGTATAAGCTCTATGGTCAATAACTCTTCGACTGGTTAGACTTTGCTGGGTGTCCGTCCCCCTTTCTTAGTCTTTTTCGCCAACGCCAGGTCTTTCCCTCGTTTGTTTGGGGACTCCTCCATAGGTACCTCATCCGTACTCCTCTTTCTCCTTTTTCGAACAACCTCTATGTAACACTTGCACGACTCCAAGGGATCTCCCTGCAACTCTCCCACACCCCAGGTGTAGAAAATTTAATCTTCATGTAATAAGTAGATCTCACAGCTTGGAAAGCGTTGGGGGTAGCCCTTCCGAAGATGACATTGTAGGCTAAAGGTATATCTACCCCCATAAATTTCAATAAACAAGTTTTTTGAGTGGATCTAGTCCCTAGGGTTAAAGGAAATGAGATCATGCCACGTGGGTGCACCACTTTGCTTGTGAAACCGTATAGGGAGGTATTCACCTTTTCTAGTGGGATGTTCCCAAACTGCATTTGGTCATAAGCTTCACCAAATAG
The DNA here is from genome assembly GCF_000512975.1 of Sesamum indicum. Lineage (NCBI taxonomy): Eukaryota > Viridiplantae > Streptophyta > Magnoliopsida > Lamiales > Pedaliaceae > Sesamum > Sesamum indicum. The sequence goes on along the minus strand of NC_026155.1, from coordinate 12,457,371 downwards.
TATATCTGCTGAGCTACCTGAATTTATGAAGATTCGTCCCACTTCATAATTGGCCAATAGTGCCTTGATGGCCAAGCATTATTATGAGATGGCTTAGGCCCAGATCTTTTTACTCACCCAAATTGAATCAGAGAGTTGTCCTCCATTTGCTTCCACATCTAGGACTTCTTTCATAGTTATGTCATATGCCTCCCTTGTGCTTTTCTAGCATGGTGCGAATCGCTTCAAATGGGTCCTCCAGCGATCATCTGTATAACTCTCTTGCACGGGGGGTCACTGGTTTCAGCCCCTCCTGTAGTCATGGTCTCGGGTGGCTCCTTTGGGAGGGGCTTCGGACTGGTTCCTTCGTGGTTTTCGACTTATCTGTTTCTTACTTTTGATACTGCCCCGTCCCTCGAGCCTTGTCCCAATACATTTACTCTTGCAAATATTCGTTTTCAATAAGTCATTCCTTCTCTTCTTTAGGTACCAACATTCTTCCGTAGTGTGACTGTGATCGTTATGAAAATGATAGAATTTATTGGACTTAGGACGATAGGGACATCCCTGGATGATTTGGGACGCCAACAAGCCTTTTTCTTCCACTTCCATGAGGCTTGAGTGACGGGGACAGTCAATGGGGTGTACACAATGTTTATTTTCTAGAAAGATGATTTTTTATCTCAAAAATCAGTTCAGAGTTTTTTAGCGGGGCCTCCTCCTTTGTCTTCTTCCTCTTCTCTCCATGGATTTTCCTCTCAGAGGCTTGAGCATCCTCCATGTTATTATATTTGTGGCACGAGCTAAGATAGCGTTGAACTTAGGAACGGGCTTCTCGGCCAAGAACTTGAAGAAATCCCCATCCAAGAGTCCTTGGGAAAAAGGCATTAGCTTTAACCTCCTGAGTAGCGGAGGGCACCTCCAATGCGACTAAGTTGAATCTCTGCAGGTATTCCTTCAAAAGCTCGCCTTCCTTCTGACGTACAATAAAGAGACTCAATTCAATCTTTCAAAGCTTTCTGTTACTTGCAAACTGGTGCAGAAAAAGGGATCCAAACTCCTGAAAGTTTCCTATCACCCCTATGGGTAGCCGATTGAACCATTTTTAAGTCGTCTTGGCAAAGGTGATGACAAAGACACGACATTTGATCCCGTCTGTGTATTGATGTAGGAGGGCTTCATTCTCAAAGCGTGAGAGATGCTCTTGGGAGTCAATAGTACCATCATATTTAACAATAGCTGGGGTACGATAGTTCACCAGGAGTTTGTCCGCCATCACTGCCTCTATGAAGGTGACACCCTGCTTTTCCTTTGAGGGGGTTTCTACAATCTGGTATTGGACGTCTTGGAGGATTTTTTGCAAACACTCCATACAGGCTAATCATTGAGGTTGTACCTCCTGTTTGACTTGTGAGGGGGGTCCTCGAACTTCCATCGCTGGAAGCACAGGAATTGGGAGTTCCCTCTCGCCTTATTCTTTTGGGGAAACCACGCAGAGGCTTTGCTATACGAGCTGGGTCCAGTGTCACCATTTGTTCCCTGATAGCCACCGTAAACATTTGTTGGATGGTCCCTAAAGTACCGGAGATAATTTCCCAGAGGAAGTTTCTGAGGAGGTGCTGCTGTGTGGAAGCTTAGCCAATAGATTAGTAGGTCTGAGGGGTGCTGGAATGGGTGCTCCACCGGAGAGAGTGAGGGATGTCCTTTTCAAGACCTGCAGGGCCTCGATATTACCAACTGCATCCACAACTTTCTGCTTGTTTGGTGCGTTAGTAGGCGTTTCCATTGTTACTCACGTCTTTAACTCTGTGTTTCCCACAAACGAACGGCAATTGATGCCTGCAAAAATAACATGGGTCCTATGGGCTTGAACTATCGTTTAGAATTGGACTGGAGCACTTATGATCTTGAGAAAAGAGACTTGCAAAATAACAATTAGCATTTCAACGCCCAAGTTAGTATTGGGTCCAAGATGGGATAAAAAAAAAAAGGTTTAATGCATTTTTTGGTCCTATTAGATAGGGCAATTATCACTTTTAGTCCCTTGCTTTACTTGGTTGACACTTATAGTCGCAAAGTTTTCAAAATTTTATCAGTATTGGTCCTTTAATTAAATCCTTTTGCTTTTCTTTAATAATCTACCCCTAATGCTCAGAATTAGGCCCAGCATTCTTTCAAAATAAATTAAATCCTCATAAACTCCATCCTTATGTTTGTTTCCGGTTTTGGGCCATCTCAGAGATGGCCCAAAACAGAAGCAATGTTTGCCATTGCTTGTTTTGCCATGTTTTTGTCTTGTTTCTAAGTATTTTGTCTTGTTTATAAGTATTTGATTTTTAAATACAAATATATTTTATTTTAACCACTTAATATTTTATACGTAATATTTTCTACATCATTGGAATAATTAAAAGTTTTAAAAAATATAAAATAATATAATTATTCTACACGGTTAATTCATATATTACATTATTTAAATAATGTATTTAAATTTATCACCTCGAATAGAACAACTAACAAAAAATATTGTTAATCCATTATTAGAGTGCATTTAATTATTTTTAAAAGTGTATTTACATAAATTATTTTTTTTCATTTCCATACATATATAATTAGGAAATAATATTTATTTTAATCCACTCACAACTAAATAAATTATATATATTTTTATACATATATCTATAAATATATATATAAAAGACATGATTTGACAATGAACAGTATTTTTTGTCTCCCCACTACCCAACATCAAACATAACATACTTATTTTATATTATCTCCAAAAACAAATCCAAACATACACACTATCTCTAACTTATTTTTATTTATCTTTGTTTTTCTCTCTCTATCTCCACAAAATACCTAAAAACAAGTTAAAAACAAAACCAAACATAATGATGCATATTTTTTTGACCGCCTTGTTTTTGGGTATTTCAAGTCCTCAATATTACGGACTTCCTCCAACCATACTACCGCAGCAGATGATTCGCAGGCGCTTGGCTCCTTTACCAACAAACATCACAACCCTATTTTATTTGTTTGATACCATCATCATTGAAAAGAATCCTTATAGGCTTTCAGTGGTTTGAAGTCTATCTCCCTCGTTGTAGTTATTCTGACTCGATTGTAAATCCATCCGAGTCAGTTTCTATTTCTTCCTCATAAACGCTTTCATCTGAAGAAAGGTCTCCGAAGTGGTAAATAGGTAACAAATCGCCATAGTAGATTGCATCTATGATGTCATCCGTGGCTTCAAATTTGCGCAATTCTCCATGTTTCTGTAGGCAGTCTGGAGAGATATGACCTTTTGCTCTGCAAGTCTAGCAGTTGCAGTCCTTGAAACTTTCATTGGCTCGGGTATGGACCCACCTGAAAGTTCTTTTTGTAGGAATTCTTCCTGTGGATCTTACATCTGTTCTTCTAGATCCTTGGGATGAAGCCCTTGTTGGTCCTGTTCTCTGTCAAGATTTATATGGTCTGACTTTTGTTTTGGACCACCATGATCTCCATCTGAAAGAGGTTCTTCTAGAACTCCTAGGGTAGGAGTCACTACTATGCTTCTTCCTCTTCTTTGGATCGCTTGATTCTCTTATAATTGTAGGAAAATATTGTTATAGCAATAAAGATGGGTTCGTTTGATCTTACCTCTCAGCCTCTTCATATTTTTTTGTATGGATGCTTGATGACACCATTCCTTCAACTTGACTTTAAGAAAAAAACATTCTCCTTTCAACTGAATCCAACTGCTCTTCGCGTACTCTGTATGACTGGATCAACATTTCCCTCCATGGACTGCAAATCTTTGCCAAGAACATTGGAGTTGTACTTCTGTTGCTACTCCACTCTGGAATAAATATTTGCCAAACCAGGAGATATATTTCATCTACTACGCAAATACTCCTTAATTCAAGGCCAAAAATAGCTTGTGTATACTCTCTAGCCTTTTCTGTTCTACTTCCTTTAAAGTATCCATTTCCGATGAATAGTATTTTGATAAGCCTTCTTATCCGATCTGCTATTGCGTTTTTGAAATCCCCGACAAGGATACTGGCTTCGGTAGCATTTGGGGTTTCGTCTCATCCGATCTTCACTGAACCCTCCAAGCTCAACTTCACTAGTTTTATGAAGTTATTTTTTTCGAGTTCTAGGGTAGTTTCCACTATCTTTTATGCTTACAACCCACTCATCTATTATCTTCTTGATGTTTCGGAAGCCGATAAAATCCAGGTTGAGTATGGTGTCATATGGGTGCAAGGGCTGGAGGATGGTCCTTACCTAAGGCGTATGTCCAGGCGCTCTCTTTGGATTTCTTCTTGAATTTTCTTTAAGTTTGGTTCCCACAAATGTTGATTTTGCGTTGGTATGGAAATCTGTACTTTCCCTCATCGGATGATCCTTTGGAGGATCATTGGAACCTGTACTTCCCTCTGGTTGTGGTATTGTTAGAGTGATTTCGTTAGTTTGAACATTGACTAAGTCCACAATCCCAAGTTGGGTAAAGGATTCAGCTAAATCCTAAAAATCTTTTATATCTGCCCTCGTAACTTCCATTATTTCATGGATCTAATGACTTCTCAAATCATATCGTTCCTTATCTTCAGCTTTGGAGTCTCCATTGTCTTTCCTTTTTTATGTAGAAGAGATACTGTTTCGAGGACGTCCCTGATCCCCCTGTCTGGATCTGAATATCCAGGGCTCTTTCTTTGGTTTCTCCTTAGATTTGCAATTTTTTGACTTCAAATCTGTAAGATCTTTACGTAGATTTGGAAGGATCTAAAGGATCTCGTCCACCTTTTGACTCAAGATTTCTATGTTTTAGGTATATGAATTAACCTATGTCCATAGTCTTGAACTGTCTTTTGAACTTCTCTCAGATCTTGCGAGATCTTCGAGATATCCAACTCGAGTTCTTTTCAATAATTTTCTTTAATAATAACTTTATAAGCTGTATTGAAAAAAGAATTTATTCCCTGGTAGCACCTTCCGAATCTGGTGAATTCTCTACCATTCTTCTTGTTCTTCCTTAATAAGAGGTTCAGGTTCCTACCTCTTTGTCGTTGTGGCCTTGTTTAGAAATTCTAAATGAAATTATTTCTTTGTCTTTTCAAGATCTGAAAATACTTCTGGTTGTCATTTGAACCATCGTTTGGTATTTGGAGATAATTTTCTCCCTCTCTTAAAATTTGAATAAAGAAATTTCATTTTCGATCTTTCAAAATCTGGAAGTATTTCCTTGTGTAACTCGAATTTTCCTTCGGTTCCATTCTCTTCAAGAGTCTCTTCCGTTAGTGGATAAGTAATATCTAAATGCAATATAAATAAATATTTCTTCAATAAACTCTGATACCATTCTTAGCGAGCAGGGCATTACCATGCAATTAGAGATGAATCGGGACTAAATATACAAATTTTATAAAAGCTATGGAATTAAAACTGGTGGCCAAAAAAGTAAAGGAGCAAAAGTGATAACCACCCCAATCTTACATGACCGATTCTGCCTTTTCCGCTGCATCTAATTAAGACATTAATAACAAATTCCTATAGTTTGGTTCTCAAACACTACAAAAAATTTACAATTAGGACACAGAAAAAGTTTATTTTGTAACTACAATACTTTTTGTAATTTTGATACTGGCAATACTTAAATAAATATTATTATTAGATATAATTAGTGACAATGTATAATAACAATAAATATAAAGGTAATTCAGCAAGCTCTCTTAAAGTTTGGCATAATTACGAACTCTTTTGTTATTTAAAAAATTACAAATAACCCCCCTAATGTTTGATATAATTGTGTAATTTTTGGACGGAGGTTTGGAATCGATTTTTTTCTTACTGTATGTTCTTTTTAAAAAAAATTAGACGAGGTGGATAAAAAAAATTTGTAAAATAAATATCCAATTAATTCATAAAAAAATTCAAAAATTTTAAAAAATAAGTAAAAATTATAATTCATAATCCATAAGAGCATTTTGGTCAGTTCATCCCAAGATATGAATAGAAGTCTAATGAAAACAATATATTGAACTAATTGTCAGACGATCGTTAAAATCAGGAGTATTAATAAGTTTCACAAAAAATGATGAGGTATTTATAATTATACTAAATTTTAAAAAAACTCATTGTAATTTAACCTAAATAAATTATTACTATATTTTGTATTGTCACTATATATAAACATATCACTAATTATCTATAATGTCAATTTAAATCATAATTCTTAAAAATCAAAATTATTGTTATTCAAAATATGTTTTAGTGATAATTTTAAAATTATGAATTAATGTCACTAATATTATATTTTATAGTAATATAATTGCAGTCAAACTTAAAGATTTGATGTGTGACAAGACACCTAACCTAGGAACAATATTTGTAGCCTCCAACACAAAACTAATCCAATTAAGGTTAGACAAAGGCCCAAAGGTCACATCAATAATTTTTAATCCACCAAACCCAAGAATTGGAAGTTTCCAACTTTGAACCAAATGATTTGTGTCAAAATCCAGTAAGTATTTGGAGCACAAAGACAAGTAAACTTGATCATCTTGGGCATTTTTTTTTTAAATTTTTTGGTTTTATAAAAAATATTTGTATTGTTATTTTAATTTATTTAAGAAAATTTTTGTGCTGTGATTTAATTTACCCGGAATTAAAAATTTTATATTGTGTTTGGATTGATGAAATTGGAGTTAGGAATTTCAGCAAAATTAAGGATTTCTTTTGATAATTCTATGTTAGAAAGGATTTTAAAATTTTCAACTCTCATTCTGAGCTATGGTTTGGTTGAATATTTATGGATTTTAATTTTATATATTGCAACGGGAAATTAGTATCTTTTGTTCTGTAATTTTTGATCTATTGATTATGGGATTATCACTTTTGGTCTTGCAATTTTTTAAAGTAGCAGTTTTGCACCCATGAGATCTCTCCATTAAATATTTAACAGAAAAAGACCACGTGACCATTAAATGTATGAGACCGAAAATATTACTTTTTAAAAGTTATTGAGCCAAAAGTGATAGTTTCGTAAATGAGACCAAAAGTGGAAAGGCCTTAACGGCCATGTGTTAAGTGCACGGCATTTTTTTGTTAATTAAGATATCTAACGGAAATGTAACAACATTAGACCAAAAGTACTACTTTTTAGTATTTACAAGACCAAAAGTGAGAATATTGTAACTAATGGAATCAAAAGTGAAAAGACTCCAAATTAGGAAACAAAAACCGCTATTTCCCTAATGCACTAAATGATATTAACACATATACACACATTATGTGTATAAATATTTCTAAATATAAAATATAAAATATTATTTTTATACACATGACGTCTGCATATTAAATGAAATCGAAATTCAAATTCGATCTGAATGGGGACTTATTTGTGTATAAATTCATTTGATTTGAAAGAAAGGTACTTATCTTTATAAAGTGGGAACAAAAAAATATTATCATTTTAATTGAAAAGACATTTAGATTACATATCACAACCATACTTACTCAAATGTTA
>NC_026155.1:12416546-12449865 GCF_000512975.1 Sesamum indicum | reverse complement strand
AGGAATGCCCTATCGCAAATGAGCAAACTATCTCCTTATGAAAAAATAAATAGCAATTTACCTCCCTATATTTTTTAAAATACAATAATCTATCCTTCTATGATTTCTAAAATAAAGTAATATATCTTCCTGTATAAGGAGGTAAATTGCTTGATTTTAAAAAGTATAGGGGAGTAAATTGCTATATTTTTTTCATAGGGAGGTAATGTACTCATTTTCAATATCACAAGCAGGTAAATTGTTATTCACCTTATAAATAAATATAAATATGTTGAGATTGACACATAAACATAGAGATAATTAACTATGTGACTTCAAGTTATTAATAATTTATTTAATTACTAGTTTCTGTCAGCAAATAAATGTTTTAATAAATGAAGATGATGATGATTTAATCATATATATATATACACACACACTATATATATAAATTTATTAAGTGTGAGAAGTTTAGAGTAATTACCTTTGAGCCATAAATTATATATTAACCAAAATAGTCTCAAATATATTTATTTTTATACAAAAGGGCCATATTTTTGAATTTTTCTGTAAAAAGTTTCTGTTCACACACATTTAAAATTAACAGGAATTATTTAAGAAAATGCCAGTTATGATTAATTTTATTTTTTTGGGGTTTTATATATAATTAAATAAAAATATAAATATGCACCCATATCGGTATTTTTCGCTCACAAACGGTGGTTATGATCAATATACCAATTTTTTGGTTGTGAATACCATTAAGTTGGATTTCTTTCATTTATCATTTTTTTTATTTTTCTTGAAATGTGATGTGCTGGTATATATATTTTATGTTTTATTTATACCATATTTTAAAATATAAAAAATTATTTATTATATACTTGTAAGGACGACGTACACAACGACTAGTGTATATATATTTATTCTTATGATATTGTAAATAAGCAAATTATCTCCTATGAAAAAAATAATAATTTTTCTCTCTGTATTTTTTAAAAAATACAGCAATTTACCTCCTTATATTTTTTAAAATAAAACAATTTACTTCCTTATATTGTAAAGGAATAATTTGTTTATTTACAATATCATAGAGATAAAATTACATTCAAATCTATATATAAACCTATATGTATGTAGTAGGAAGATTGTGGTGAGGAAGTAGCATGCAATGCCCTAAAATGGCAAAACGAAGGCAATTTTCATTTACACCCCTATTTAATGTCTTCTTTGTCCGCATACCAAAACTCCAAACCTAATGACGCCGTCACATAGAGAGTGATGGGAGAGGGAGGAATTTGGATGAAACAGTTGTCCATTTTTGGAATTTCTCCCACACTCCTTCGCTTCTTATCGACAAAATAGTTTAAACGTCACTTGGGATGTGGGCTTACTCGTACAAGTATAAAATGCTCACGATTACTCTTTTAATTATTAATCGTTGTGGCACATCCTTTCTACTTAAATATAATAAATAATTTTTATATATATTTTAAAATATATTATAAATAAAAAAATATATGAATGAATACATTATATTAAAAAAAAAGAAAAAAAATTAATTTATCAATTAATGTATTATAATTTGTAAAGTTAAATGAGTTAATTATTTTATCGGTTGAAGGGTATTTTTGACTTTACAAAAAATTCATATATTTTATTTGGATTATTTTGACCACACTGAGAGACACGAAAGCGCAGGTAACGCCAGTTGGCGAAGTGGCGTTAAGCATTCCTAGCGGTATGAAAAGAGAGGTCGTGATGATATCATCTACGTCCGTACCGCTCCTCGTGGAGTAGATCCCGCATCCAACCAAGTCTTTGACCAGGGAACGGGAGAAATCCCAGTGTCGTTAGTCATGGTACCTCACTTTTTACGATCTTCCTTATCATTCTTGTATGATCCAATAACTTAGGCATTGGAGAGTTATAATCGATATTTATCTGGTACTAGTATAGTTGGAATAATTATTTTTTATTAATATAAAATAAATAAATTATATAAATATAATTTAAACAAAAAGTATAATATTAATATTACAAGTCGTGGTTCGACTAAAAAAATAATTTTCTTTTAAAAAATTGTCATGTCGTGGTTTGAAACCACGACTTGCTTTAATTTTTTTTAAATTTATTTAATTAATTTTTTTATAAATTAATTTTTAACAATATATTAAAGTCCAAAAAATCATAGTATTAAAATTGTATTAATTTAAAAAATTACAATTAAGTATATAAATATAATAGTGTATATCTTTTTGTACAATAAAATTGTATATCGGGTACAAGAGTTTATTATTAGGGAAAATTCTAGCTCGAATAGGAAAAATCATCAATTTTATTTTTATACGGTGATGGGAATCCATCTATCTTTATTTTAATTTTTTTTATTAATGTTATTGACCTTTTTTCCGAAAAAGTAATATGATAATTGTTTGCTTATTAATTAATTTAATTAGTATTTGATATCTTAATGTACTTCAGTGGGTTATTTTACAATAAGCTCTAAATACAAAGCTAAATCATAGTTATATTTAGTGAAACGAAATGTTCCTCATCTTGTCAAAAATGGTGGACATGAAAGCTCTTTACACTAAGAAATGACTGTTAATTAGTGATATCACTCTACTAATTTTTAAATATAATAATTATTTTTCTAATTAGATAATTTTAAAAGTTAATTATAATTATATATATATATTTTTATAAAAAGGATTCTATGTCATTTTAATATTATTGCGTCGATAATATCTTAAATTAATTTTTTTAATAATTTATTTCTTTTTTAAAATGTGATTTATTAATTTATCATTTTATTTTTATTTATTATAAATTTTAAAATATAAAAATTATTTATTATATGCACACTCTTACTTCGAGAACTAGTATTAAATAAAGAAACCATTTTTTAAATATTAATATATATTCAATTGGTGGCCCTCTTCTTTTGCATCATCATAAATAAACCCTAAATGTATTTATCATATTATAATCATATTAGTTATTAATTAATAATATTTGAACCATATTTTTTTTCCTATTATTACTATTTTTTTTTTAATGGAGGTTATGCTAGTGGACAATTAATAATTTGTGGGTTTTTTTTTTTTTTTTTTCAGAAGTCAATGTCAGCTTCAAGTGGGCTATGGTTAGTTAGTTCAGTGAGGTATTGTCACATGAATACAATTATATATATTGCTTTGACTTTCATTTATTTTACATAAATGAATAGGTATGTGATTTGAGTACAAAGTGACCTACTTGTTAACCTATTGCAATTGAGATTAATGTAAATCCTATATATGTGTATAAAGATGGTAAATTATAATGGTTTTTCTTGAAATTTGGCATAATTATAAATATTTTTTATTATTTAAAGAATTATCTATATCTTCTGATTTTAACGACTGATGAATGTGGAAACTATCCCACTCCCGACAACCTCTTTCTTGGTATCCCTCAACTTGGCATTTTCAGGCAGCAAACTATCCCACTCGATCCTCCAACTTTCTCCTCTGCCCATCCGTTGGCTCGTATCGATACCCGAGTCAGGAGTAAAACGTTGGCGCCAGGTCTTGATGAGGCAGCGGAGGAGGGGAGACGTGGCTGCAGACTGGGTTGACACTTATTAGGGGGCCCCGGGAGAAAGATGGCTAGAGGATCTTCCTTCATCCTCTTCGAGGACCTCCCTAAGACTGCAGATGCTGGGCGTTTTCCCTTAGAATCACTAGAAGTAGGAGTCCCTCTGGGAGATCGGGAGGAGGGGTAGCTGTTGATCGCTCACCTAAGTTTCCAAAAGCATGGTTTGTCAATAGCTTGTCGAATATTATTTTTTCTACAAAAAGAAACAAGAAAGTTCACAAAATAGACGGATGGGGAAGTGAAGACCCACCTTAAGTTAGGTGGTGAGATAACACAAGTAGTTCGGGGGCGGATATTCTGGCTGGCTATTAGGGAAGGAACACAAATAGTATAATTCGGAAGGATCCCATGCTCCTCGATTAAACGTTGGACATTAGGGACTTTGAGGGGAGAAGATACCCAATCCCCTACAGCAGGTCATTCGCCTTCTCTACCTCGCCACCAATTGCCTTAGGCTCCTCCCTCTCTTCCTCTCTTAGCGAGGAACCCTTTTCCTCATTCTTCCCAACATCTTCCTCCTCCTCCAGCTCCGAGGTTTCATCCAACAAATGATGCTGAGCAGCGGCAACCCTTCGCAAGCTCCACCTCTAAGCCCTTCCATTGGTAAACGAGCTAGGGGTCGGTCTCCCAAGAGGTGGCCTTAGAGAGATCGACATGGGCCACCCATTTGCCCACAAACCGTACGAATTTGCCTGAGAAAGCTATAAATAAAAGCTCTAGAATAAAGCTTGAAAAGAAGAAAAAAACCAAGAAAAAGATGAAGACACTAGGTGAGAAAAATAAAGAAAAACTTAAAAAAGTAAAGGGAGGCGTAGACGAAATGCGAAGCTTCCAAAATTGAAATTCTCTCTCCAAATCGTGGGGGAAACAAAAGAAGAAGGGAAAGATATGTTGCTGAGGAGGAAGGCGAAGGGATGAGGATGTAGTTACCCATGTTCATGCCAAGTGACCACCCCTCATTGTACAGTTATTATCTATAGAGTGGGTTACTTGCAAGGGCGGTTACCATTAACTGCCCATTAAGAGTGGAGAATAGTGGTCACAAGTCCATGCCCCAAGGCAGGCTAGGCTCTAGCCTTCAGACTACACCTGATAGGGAAGTTACCAAAATTTGAGAGGTTGTCTCCTTTAATGAAGGATACTCTTGCAAAAGACCTTTTTTAAGTAGGGGGAAAAGGTATCCTACCAGAAACCTCTATTCTAAAGTGAGTGGACCTCCTCCTCCTCAGAGTGGGCGGGGAGGTGGGGGGGGAAGACTGAATGATATGATAAAAAATGACTAGCCCAATTCACGGTCTATGCACAAGGACCTAACACAAACTAAAGAAGTCCAACAAAGCAGGAGATTGAAAAAGGATTCCAAAAGCTCCTGTTCAACTAAGGCCCAAGGAGGATGAGGTCCAAAAGTGGATTCTATCGACCTAAGGAGGTACGGGGCCAAATTCCACATTGTCTACTAGGAAGAGGATCACCCAAGTGGTGGCAAATTATTCGTACAAAAGATGATGTGGACACACACATGCAGTACAACATGGACAGGATGAAGCCTCCCGCGTTGCCACCCTCCCGTAGGAAATCGGGATATGACTTGTAGGGTTCCTATCCTACCTTGATCTCCCTTAGCCAGGTTGAACTCCCTTATATCTCTCCAACTAATACCGTATTTTGAGGAGGCCTATCCAGAGCAACCACCTCCCCAATTCCCTGGGGGACAAAACTCCTCACTCACTGGAGACTTCGGCTATAAAAACAGGTTTAAACCCTGAATCAAGGTAACGATTATTCTACTTATTCAAGCACTCATTCTAGTACAAACTTCTATTTCAATTATCTTCACATCATAGATTATTATTTCGTGGCTACGCTTTTCTTTTTTAATTTTATTATTCTAAAATTGTGTACTAATTTGAGGGCCAAGTGTTAATATTTCGTTTGCAAGTTTCCGTTTCAGGCTTGTGAAAGAATTTGGCTTAAGAGATCTTGAGTCCACGGATCTCACAGTCGCTCCCGCATAACTCGGTGACACAATGTTGCCTCCCAATTTGGCCATCACCATTGCATTGGGCGACAAAAGATCACACACTCCATTGGGTGATCGTCGTCGCTGAGATTCAGCTGATGGTTGCCCAAGCGGTCGTCGGCATGACGGTGAAGGGAAGGTGAGTCGGTGGGAAAAATGGAGAGAATTTTAATTTTAAAGAAATAATTAAAATGAAGTAATTTTTCAAAGTTTAAAAATAATAAAATATATTAAAACTTTATTTTAAATACGCATATTGGTCATTTTAATTTAAATATCATTTATAAAAAACAATATTATTTTAAAATATTGATATAATATTTTTTGGTATTTTTATATTCAATTAATATATTCTAGGAATAAATGTAATTTATTGAAATATATTTAACTTTATTATAATTTTATTTAGTTAATAATATATAACTGTATATTCTATTTGTATTTTTATTTATAAAACATTTAATTTTTAAAAATGAATTTTAGTATATTACTTTTTGTATTATGATTTTTCAAGTTTAATTTTTAATTTTTAAATGTTTTTATATTTAAATTAATTCATTCCATACATAATTATAATCTATTGAAATAAATTTGAACTGAATATTAATTTAAATTAATCAAATATATAACTTATTAAAATATAATTAAATTAAATAATAATTTAAAATTAATCACTTTAAAATATTTTTAAATGTCAAAGAAAAGCGAGCAAATGGACATTTGCACAAGTGTAACCCAAAAAAAGAAACAAAAAATCCCCACTCGCACGATATGCACATGTCAAATACTCTCCATTAGTTTACGATAAGAAGGGATTTTTTGCTGTATTTTATCAAATATAGGACGATTTGTACTTATAAAATTAATACAGAAAAATTTCACCCTATTTCACCGAAATACAAAAGGTGTGAGAAGTTAGACAGGGGGGGGGGGGGTAAATAAATAAATTAAGAAATTGAATTAAATAGACAAACGAAAAAACTTGAGACACCAATTCACCCTTTTTTAATTATATCTAATATAGATAAGTACACTCCCCGATGGAGGGTCAATGTAATTTACCTCAAGTGGTGTACTTTAAAATTTTACTTTTGAATTAGGGGGTGCAGTTGTAATTATAATTATAATATGTACTTGTAATTTTACAAAAAATAGAAAATGTTCATGTAATTAAACTCAACCTTAGAGGGTACCGTTGTAATTTACCCTAAAGTTACCATCACTAGACAAGTTTTCCTTTCACAATTATTCTATAAAGGGCAGAAAGTATTTCTGTAATTTACTATTGGTTATAGATTAAAAACTCGATAAATAACTATTATTAATAATGGTTAATCAAAAAACTTTGCTTATCCACTCTGAATTTTTTTTTTTTTTTTTGCCATAACAAATATTTCAGTATTACTGCAAATTACAACGGTCAATAACTGTTGTGTAACTATGATTAATAACTATTTACTACCTTTGGCGGTCAAGAGATACACAACGAACAGTTGCTATGATGATTCTTTCACTACGGGGTGAAAGGCCCAAGGTAGGCTGGTGTTCACTATTATTGGGCCGATTCAGAACCCCTAGACATGCTTTTGTGTTATGGCTGGCGATCCTTGGTATACTCTCTACTATGGATAAGCTTTGGTTGGCTCATCTTAATAGTTCTTTCATATTATATTTTGATGGTGCTGATGAGACCCATGATCATCATTTTTTTCGCTACACTTATTCGCGTGGCTGCTTGAGGGTGATTCGACGCACACTTTGGTTCGATTGGCCAAACCGAGCTTGGGCTACTGACGTCTTATGGGCTGCTCGCAGATGGAGAGGCAAACACTACGTTTCTCCGCCTACCACGCTCTTTTGTCCTCGTTTGTGTACTATATCTAGCATGTTGCGCTTAGGCGATTTGATGGAATACATGTAGATATATGCATTGTGGGTGCGCTGATAGTTCGTGATGTGCAACAGAGGATTCTTAGTGTAAAATTACCTATTGCTATTAGCACTTGTGTGCTTTACTGCTTATGGCGGATTCCTTGGCCTGTCGAGAAAACCGCTTAATGAAAATTACCTTTACTGAAAAAAATTATTCACTAAGGCTATTAATTTTCATTTAAGACAATTAATTATTATTAAATATTAAAATTTGGGATAATTACAGTTTTAGTTCCTATACATTGCCACTAATTCGTTTTCAGTCCCTAAACGTTTTGAAATTCTATTTTAGTTCCCTAAGTCTTAAAAATATTAACAGTTTCGGTCATTCGACCTAATTAGTGACCATTTTACCCTTTAAAACAAAATATATAGTTCAACAATCTATTCCATATGCTCATAATCAGGACTAAAATATTTTCGAAAATAAAAATAAGCCTTTATAAAATCATATCTTATATGACAGCCTTACTTCCAAATATTTTAAGTTCGATTTTACAAACTTTCTTCAATCACACTACAACAATACATAGTTGGCTGTCAATTGTAAAGATTAGAACTTCTCTTCAAAAGACGGAGAGGTGATGTCAATTTAGGCAGTTGATTGTCGGCGAAACCTTAGCATATTTCTAGGTACAGCCAATTATTAATGGATCTGTATCAAATTCAAAGGGGGCTGGACACACATTGGGCTACTTAAAAGACAGCTAATTTAGAAGGTTCAACATCGGCGATTCATATGGGCCTTCATTTTTCTTTCTTTTTTTTTTTTTATTCCCCTTTTAAACTGTGATTAAAAAGTTAGAAGTTTGTTTATAAATTCAGATGCGTAATTTGTTCCAAATTTATTGGAGCAAATTACGTATCATTTTAAAATTTAGCATTAGGATATTGAAACTTTGTAGCAAAGAAAGACGTGAAAATTTACGATTGCAACATTTCGTTGTGGCCGAGAGATTTGAATTGTTTTGGACTTGAGTTGTTGTGAATATGTGTGTACTTCGCATTTTGATGTATATTAATCGTTAGTCTTAAAGACTCATTTTTACAGGTATGAGTTAGGATTTTGGCTTGCAGCTCACTCTTTTCGACTTGAACATTATAGATTTTTTTTAGTGGACCAATGTCCTAAATGACCGTATAAAAAATACATTGACTGAATTAGTCAATTTAAAATAAAAAAAAATTATATTGTTTTGGATCCGTCCATCAAAATGAATAAGACCTAAATTTGGTATGAGTTTATTACGAATTTATCCATCTTGAAAATATATAAAGTTCAAATTTATTATGAAATTTATTTAAAAACCAACCATTAGTCAATTTATTTAAGCTTTCAATTGATAATTTATTCCAAATATTTCCAATGTCAACATGTGTTGTTGGTGATTTTTATTTCTCAAGTTACAATATAGTTTTTGGTCAATTTCAAGATTAATGTATCTCTAAGTTGACTGAACTGTGCCGATTTTCAGTTCTGTATCGACAGATTTTTTTTTAAAATTTAACATTCAGTTCGATTTTAATTGTGGTCACCAAATAACCGAATTAAATACCAAACTTTATATATATAAAAAAAATACCACTTTTTATTGTGAAATTTTGGTATGGACTTTAGTTTTAAAGTCCGATCATTAGCAAACTTTTTTTAAATTTTCGTTGGTAATTTATCTAAAAAAGAATTCGATGTCAACAACAACAAATATATGTATGTTCTTTCTCATATTTGTTCTCAAGTTACAATATATTTTTAATCAATTCTGACTTAATGTATCACTAAATTTATCGAACTTTGTTGAAATCAAATTTATAATAATTTTTTTTTTAAAAAAAAAATTAGTATTCGTTTCAATTTCTATCACCAAAAGCAATTTTTTTAATATATATATAATACCTAATACCTAATTTTTTTTTTTATGGATGGGTAGTCGTTTATTATTTTCAATTCATTGGGGGTGTGCGAATATGCTTGGCCAACAGTGTCTGGTGGCTCGAGTTGAGGGTGCACCTCAGTCAAGGGGTGCACCAGCAGAACTTTGGCTTGAGACATTGTGCCTCGACCGGGTGCACTGGGAGGCGGGAGGGGTCTGGTGCGCTGGGAGGCACTTGGGCTCGAGGCATTGCCTCAAGCTAGTGCAAGGCGCACGCACCCGAGCTGGGGGTGGCGCCCCCCTCCAGCCTCGAGCTGGGGGGGAGGCCCCCTCTTCAGTGCCTCGAGCTGGGGCCTAGTGTTGCGGCTCGAAGCGCCCCCTCGCACCCACCTCAAGCCTTTGGTTCGAGTTCTCAAGTGTTGGGAGGAGGTGTTTATTTTTGCGTCCTCTGGGTTTTGAACCCAAGTCAAAAGGATGGTAAGTAAGAACTCCTATCACTACACCATCAAATATTTCTTAACAATATTTGCTCTCATCCTCTATTAGTAGATGTTATTCATAATTTATTCATCTTTCGCGCCAAATTCTTTCATTCATTTTGAGAAATTCGATGTCATCTTCAAGAGATGAGATTCCCCGTAAACAATTCTTACACTTGGTAATGGAGCCCCCCAAGATTTTGGAGAGAGTGAAGCGGCGCAAAATTTTTTTTTTTAAGGACGTAGCCTCTTGGGGTAATTTTTTCACCATCCATTAGGTTGAAACTTTTGGTAGGTAACTCGATAGTACTACATATTCATAAATGTAGTCACTACACTTATGTTATTTTGTTCTCTTATAATTTGCATTCGTCAGATGTTGCATCAAGGGGTGTTTTTGCTCAACCCTCATAGTTAGATTTTTACCAACTTCGAAAGTGGGGGGCAAAATTTTTCAATTCCAATATTTTCCGTTGCCTCAAGAATTTGATAAGGGGATGTTGCCTCAAAGGATACTTCATGTGCCGGAGCCGGTCTTTTACCAACTTCAAAGGGATGTCAAGTTTTCGGGACGACATTATTGACGAGGATCTCGATGAAAGTTCCAATTAGGGGGTCCAGAGGCAATAACGACTTTTGCCTATATGACAATGACGATTTTTGCCTCTAAGGTCCTCATGAAACTTCAAGGTTCTCTATGTCTAAATTTGTTTTGTTTGTTGGGACGACGACAAGAAAACCAACTTCATTACTCAAAATTTGGAATACAAAGTTTTACGGAAAATCAAAAGGGGATAAGGATATGTCAAGCTACTACTCGAGTTTTCTCCTATTACAAGTGACTAGCCAAAAAAGAATTTTTTCCGCTACGTGAACTTTGAGTTCCTCCTTCATGGCTTGTTGATCTTTTTGAGGTCACGGGATGACTCCTGCGGTCGGATAGTTATCGTCACGAGGAGTTCGCACATTCGGCCCACGGTCAAATTGGCGTCCTTGTGCATAGTGGTTGACATATTACTTTAAGTATCCCGTTGGATCAATTTTTCTATCTCATTCTTCAGGTGATGGCATTCCTCCGTCGTGTGTCCCCTGTCTCGGTGAAAATGACAATATTTGTTAGATTTGAATCTCTTGGGGTTATCTTTCATCTTTGCCGGCCATTGACTGATTAGCCTTTATTGTTCTGCCACCATTAATATCTCTCCCTTGGGAGCATTCAAGGGGGTATAGTGAGCAAACCCCGCCGGAGGTACATGCTTGCGTTCCTCTTTCTTTTTCGGCACTTTTTCTTCTTCCCGACCCTTCCTTTTGCCGCTAAGGGAAGGATCCAAAGCATTAGACTCCTCAATCCGGATGTATTTCTAGGAGCGCACGAATAAGTCTTCCATGGTGCTAGGGGGCTTTCCGGCTATAGACTCTTTGAATCTTCCCGGTTGTAGATTCTGTTGGACAATACTGGCTAACAACTCTTGATTAACATGAGGAACCTCATGCACTGCATCTACGAACTTTTGCATGAAGTCTCTCAGAGTCTCGTCTTCCCTCTGACGAATAGTAAATAGATATGCCGCTGTTTTCGGGACCTTTTTGTTCATGGAGAAGTGGTGCAAAAAGCGTTGAACTAACTGCTCAAGGCTGAAAATAGTTCCAGCGGGCAGTTGGTTAAACCAAGCCAACGCTCGTTTTGAGATTGTAGTGCGGAAAACCTTACAGTAGGCGGCGTTACTCAGATCATACCAATCAATCTTGGCGTAAAATTTGTCTAAGTGTTCTTGTGGGTCTCCCGTTCCATCATACTCCGATAGATTCGACACCTTGAGACCAGTTGGGAGCGCCTCGGCCAGAATGTTGGAGACAAATGGGCTCCGTCTTGAAGGTGCCACAGCCAACGACGAGTAGGAATCCTCGGCTCTACGAGTTGGTGGGGGGGCGGAAGATTCTCGATTATGGAGATTCCGATCTTGAGTTTGTGCAACTTCGGGCCTGGAGATCCGACTGTTTACTTCCTCTCGCCTCTGCTCCTCCTCGGGAGCCGAGGATAGTTCTCGACTTTTGCGAGGGGAAGGAGGGGGCGGGTTCACTGGTTGTTGCGCCACAAATTGGGCCACGGCTTCAACCGCAGCTCGTGTAGACGCGTCTTGTATCAAGGCTAGCAAGGCCTCCTGTGTCAGCTGAATCATCGGTTCTTGGGGTGGAGCATCCGGGGGGAGTACTCCGATTGGGGGTATGGCCGGAGATTTTTGATGCGACGAGGGGACTCCCCCATTGAGGGATGTCTACTGGTGCGTTAGGGGGGTTACCTCATGAGAAACTGACTGTTCACCAGAGGGGTTCTGTTCCATTCCGTTTGCTTGGGCTTCTCGAATTGCGTCTAGATCGTGTACGTCAAGGGCTCGGGACCTGGTATGCATGCTCAACGTCGAGGTAAATGGTTCCCACAGACGGTGCCAATGATGTAGTCGAGGTTTTTTGCTAAAGGATAAAATTGAAATTTTACCACGATGGAATTGCACACCAGGTGAAATGCAATTTCCGCAAAATGTGTAATTTGCAAGAGAATGGGATCTTGTCAATGAATAGTAACTTGGATTAAAAAATTAGTATTTTGGTATTTATGGGGTGTTGAAAATTATATGGTGTGGTGAGGTATATATGTTTAAGGTGTGCCCCATACATGTTAAATTACTCTTTTACCCTCACAAGTTAATATATTTTACCAATGTACATCAACTACCTACAACATAAATGCATCCTAGAGACTCCCGAATGGCAAGTAAAGGATAGGAAAAACCCTTTTCAATCCTCTTTATTGTAAGCGCGTACGGACAGAAGAAATCTCAAGGAACCATCTTTTGTTTGATCTATTAGAATGTTTGAGAGCCAAAAAGATTTTCCATTGCAGGTGAAGAGAAAAAATAGCATAGTTGCATACCGACATTTGTGATATGAAATAAAAGGTATAACAAGTGGGCACTTCTGCAATCTGCTAGTAACCAAAAACCAATAACGAAGTTACCATGCTTGCCAATGGTACAGAGATGTTGTCATCGACTATTCCGGTAGTCGGGAGAGACTCTATGAGGGTTGCCACAAATGAAACCAAAGCAACTCGTTCTAAAGTCTGCATCCACTCCAGTTGAATGTATCCAAGCACCGCAAAATAATAGAGCATACTGTTGTCATTAGAAAAAAGTGACATTTAAAATGTCACATGAGTGATCAAGTTTTTTCTTTTTCCCAGAGTAAAGTTAGCAGGAACAAGAAGGGCTTTAAAATTTGTACGCACCCAATAGAGACCAAGAAACCGAAGAGAAACATTGATATGCTACCAGCCCAACTCTTCTGTGGATTATAAGGTATTTTCACAGAGCCAAATCTTCTCCCCATGATATCAGCAATGCCTACAATTCAGCAAGTTTAAGGATTTCAAGAAAGTACTGGAAAAATAAATCTGAAAGGCAGTACTCTTACCATCCCCACCACACATCATAGCCAATGAAATCATTCCAACAGGGGATTCACGCCAAAAGACGATTGCACATAAAATCAATACAAGCACGTAATAAAGAGGGCCTCTCAGCAATTCCCTGTGAAAGAACCCGCACTATGTATAAGATTCTTTTGTTGCTAAAAGATATATAAATAAGATCAACAAAGATGTTGAGAATTACTCAGGCTTTCCCTCTCTACTAACTGATTTTATGAGCCCTTCATCTGTAGTCAAGGAAAGACCATTCATCACAAGCCTTAAGCAATTCAAGGAAGGCACTACAGAAGCAAAGTAGCGAGCCCCTGTAGAAGCACTAATCTAAGATCAAAATCATCAGATGAAGTTTCTGAGGTGATAAAAATTTAAAAACAAGAGAAAAGGCAAACAGCAAAATCTTTCAACAACACAGCAGATACCTGAAGATTGGCCAGGATGCCAAAAAAAGCAACCCAGACAGTATGTGAACCAGCTTCCGGCTCAAAGTCTATTAGAAAAGTTGGAAAAAGTTAAGTGAGGAAGGCATCAAGCTTTCAGTGAGCTACCCAAGAAAGTACTTGCACAAAATACTTTTAAGATACAGAAAACTAAGAGAATTCTGGATTGGTATAAAGTTATTTCTTTGGGCGCTGCATTGCATTCGGTTCAGAACACCATGGTACGGGCATGAAATTTAATCTGTTCACTATTTTGAGAAATTTATCACCCTCTACCTCTATATTTACCTTAAAAAAGAACAAGATACTTCATTGGGATGAGCATGTATGTTTGTGCATCTAACTTGAAACAAAACTAATACTTACCGAAATCCAGAATAAGGGTTGATGCTCATGTTTCCATGACTAATGAAAAGAGATCTTAAAACAAGAGGTTTTGGAGGTGTTGCATGTGGAAGAACGTTCATATACAACTGACTTTTCAATGACACTTTAGGCAAGTTATTGCTTGCATTTACAATATGCCAATGAACAGCATTTCCAATCAAGGATATTTAGAAGGATCAGAACTTACAAACTTTATCATCCTCCCCAGTCATTCTGATAAGATTTTCCCCAAAAATAATGATTCTATAATATAGATGATGGAGTGTGGAAGTATCCCGATGTGCAAGAATCAAATATGAACTTATCTAAAAGAAACCAAAAACCATCTATTGAGAAATTTATCATTTACTCTAACATCTCTAGAGTCGATTATGGTTTTATTCTCTCATATGTAGATTAGGATTGGCCTAAAAAATCAATCAGAGTCAAAAGACACCACAAAACCGTTAATTAAGAAATTATCATTACTCAAACATGTCTAGAACCAATTATCGTTTAATTATCCCATATGTGGAATAGGATGGCCAACAGAAATCCATATTTCACTTGGCGTGGAACTTTTGCATAAAGCTATTACCTACTTATACAATAATCCAGCAAATATTCCATGATATGCAATTTCTAAAAGCTTAAGATGATGTACAAGGTAAAAGTGCAGTAATTACACATGTTTGTGGCCATACTTTCTTGGCAGATTCAAGTTTCAATACCTGTAAATAAGAGACTAATTCGTCCACTACCCCAACCCCCTCCTCATGACCCCAACTTAAATTCGATTAAGGAAAAGGGGGCAAGAAACAGAACAGCTTTTTGTTCTACTGGGAGATTGCACAAAGAAACAGAGCAAAGATATAGAAATGGGACTAAAGCAAATGAAGAAACCTGGACGGAAATTTATGACTATTATTGGAAAATTCCTTTCCATTGTGTTTGGATGGATGAATTTGAATTTGACGAGTGGATATGGAGAACGTATGTCATATCACTCCCTGTTGTCTGGGAGAATTTGAAATCCTTCAATTTTTCACAAAACATAGTTCTAAATGAGAATAAAAACATTTAAAAGACTATGTAATAGAGTCATCTAGAGGCCCATAAAGGATTTAATGGATTTGTTACTAACAATTTGAAATTCAAACTCCAAATCTATATGTCCAAAGTCTTGCCAGAAACAATAGTGCTATTTGAGGCATATTCTTTTAGGAATGCACAGGCTGCTCTACTATCCTTTCTTTTCAATCTATATTTCCATGGTCAGTATCTGATCGCACTAAGTACACAAGCATCAAAAGGAACTTCTTCTGTATTGTCACCTAGTCGAATGTAGTTTCCCAATATGTGATTTCATGAAAATACCAGATTCCTATAAAACTCTCTCTCTCTCTCTCTCACACACACACACACACAAACTCAGAGACGGACAGACTCTCTCTCACGCAGACACACGCGCGAGCACAAAAACAAAGAGTATTTGATACACCCGAGGAAGAACCGTGCATGTAGAGATACACATAGGTGCGAGTGTGTGTGTGTGAGAGAGAGAGACCTGTTCGATGATATTGCGGCGCGTGAGGTTATCGAAAGTGGAGACAAGAGCGTAAGCGCCGCCGACGACCAAGGCGGTGGCGGCGGCGTCCTGGAGCACAGCGCCACCAACCCCGGCGGCGGCGGAGAGCACGGCGCCTCTGGTGCGGCGTAATCCACTAGGCTTGATCAGAACGTGTTTGGGAAGAGTAGCTGTAAAGAGAGGCAGAGCGGAGGCGGGGGCGGCGACGTGGTGGCTGAGGAAGCGTGCGTGGGATAAGGTGGTCCCAGTGGCTGGTACACCCGGGCTCATGATAGCGCCGTAGCCCATCTCTCTCTCTCTCAGTTGTGTAAATGTCCTAAGGCATGTGTGTGAGCTGAGATTGGATGCTGAGGATTAAATTTTTTATTTTTAAAGCTACAGCCAAATGTAAAATTATTAAAGCATGCTCATGTCTTCCAAAAAAAAATTAAATATATATATATATATACAAAATTTTATGAATAGACTCAAAATATCCCAAAACTAAAAAATATATCTAACTAGTAAAAAAATTTTAGTCCCCATTGATCGAAGCTGGTAATTTGCGATACACTTTATGAATGTGTATAATTTTTTAAATTATCTAAAATAATATTGATGGGTGCAAAAAAACGCACGTATCAAAGAAGCAATGCGTGCCAAAAATATGGTGCTCAATCCACTTAAAGTGGAAATTGGTGCAACAAGCGATAGAGGATACAAATAAGTAAAGTGTTATTGCTTGATTTTGTGTACAATAGAGAGATTGATATAAAAATAATCTTTTAAATACGAAATTACAATGCTTCTTCAACCTAACATAGTAGCAAAAACGGTAAAAAGTATAGCAAGTGGGCTCAAAGAGTGAAACACATATGCATGTGTTAAGGTGTTCTTCTGACCACGTCCTTCTAGTGATGCCCTTCTGATCCTCCTTCCTCTCCTGTTGGGGGAGCTCTCTCTTTGTAGTTAACAAGATTGTTGGAGAATTCACAAATTTAGGGCGATCATGACTCAAAGCTGTTGTATAATATTGATCCCCCTCGAATTTGAGAGGTAGCTGGAGGATCCCCCTTAGATTCGGTGGATTGTTGGAGTCTGTTGTGTATCTGTTGAGGGATTAGACAATTTTGCCTTCTCGAATTTTTAGAGAGGTGGTTGAGGAGCATTTTTCAAGCCTGTTATGGTTTAGAGTACTCCTCTTTAGAGGTTGTTAGTCCTTATTCGATTCTGTGAGGGGGACCTTCAGAGGTTTTGTGTGGCCACCTCCTACTCCTCAGTGGGTTGCATGTGGAGGACCTTTGAGTTTGGCTGGGAGACTTCAAGTCCCTAAGCCTCTATGTGCGCTTGTGAGGCCTCTTGGATCATGGTCCTTTCAGACTTGGACCGGTTGGATTTCTATTGTTTGGGTAAAATTGTTCGAAAATCTGTCAAAAGACTAAAAGTAAGCAATTTCATAAGTTACTGGATCTAAACAAAAATGAACATAGTTATCGAACTAAAATTAAAATTAAGTATACTTACCGAACTAAAATAACACTTTTCCCCACCCCTAATTTTCTAACTAATTTTTCCAGCATAATTGATATTTTTCTGAAAGCAAAACCTCTCACAAACCAATTCCCTTGGGACCAACGTGTTGGTTTTCATTCATTTGTGACATGAAGACGTACAAGTCAAGACACTCCAACTAATAGCATAGACAACAAGTACATCATCACTACTAGTGCTATATCTCATGTGCTTGAAGAGGAAATTTCTGTTGAGAAACCCCATTTCTTTCCTTTTTCTTAGTTCCTTTTTGTTTTTTTCTTCAAAATAATTGCAAAGAAAAGGCAATTTTAGATGGGTTTTTGGTCTTTTGTCTTTTTTTTTTTAACAAAGAAAATGTAAAATGTACTTAGCATCATATTTATTTGGGAAAATTATTTTTTTCATCGTTTAATTTTACCCTCTATTAAATTTAGTTATGCGAGTATGCCCATTAACTAATTAGTTTTGTAAGTTTACAAAATGATGAAATTAAGTCCGGTTTAGGGTTCTTTTTGTGAATTTTTCCGCAACTTTTAAAATTTATGCCGAAAATTGCACGCGTGACGAATTTTTGTTGAATTATCCAGCCACTTATCCAACTATACCCTCCACGTATAATGAGTTCTGGAGGAAAAAAAAAAAGATTTCTTTCCTCCAAAACATATCTTAAATGGCTTTCGAGTCATATCCAATACCACATAATATCAAAATCGCCAAAAATATACACAATTCAGCTGCCCATGTTACCTTTTTCAGAAAAAATACGAATTTTGACCATCGAAGGACTATTTGTTATCATTTTGCAAACTTACAGGACTAACTAGTTAATGGGCATACTTATAGGTCTAGATTTAATAAAAGATAAACTAAAGGACAAAAAAATAACTTTTCCTATTTATTTTTCAAGAATAGATAATAAATATAAATAAATATGTATTTTGTTTAATTTGTGGATTACTTTCTAAAGAGGTAAAAATATTGTAAGGATCCGTTTGTTGGGTAGAAATGATAATTTTTATTTTTTGGGGAAATTTGTGATCTAATTACGATGTATTCTATTTATCTTTTTGATGATCTTACAGTAAAATTTTTATAAATTATTAATATCGTGACCACATAATTTTATTAATTTAAAGAGGTATTAATTAATAAATTAATAATTTATTAATTTAAAGAAATTTTTTTTTCTAATTCAACGAGCTTACATTATTCTTCATTAATAAAACATATACATTGTATTGACTAATTGAATAAAATCTACATTATTTTTCATGAGGAAAATATATACAATGTCTTTGCAACTAATTACGAAAAAGGAATCACTCATAAAGGCAACAACTCTTTGTAATTTTTTCGTGTAGCATGAGACCGTAACACCGAAACTTTTGGATGTAGAAAGAATAGAGATGAAATATAGTTAGATTTAAATTTTAAGAAGCAGCAAACGACAATAGGATCATATTTTACAAAGTTGTCCTAGCTAATTATATTTATAATTTTTCAGAATTATTAATTTAAAATATTGAAGGGATTGTAAATTTATGAGTAAATTACATTGACACCCCTGAGGTTGGGCCAAAATACACAAACAGTCTATTTTTTTGCAAAATTACAACTACACACCATATTCAAATGTAAAACCTACACAAACACTCTATGAAAAATATTAAACTAACGCCCCTTAAAGGATGTAGCTGTAATTTTGTAAAATACAAGGAATATTTGTATAATTTGATCTTCTGAAAAAAGTATTATCTTATTAGTTTGTCAAAATTATTAATTTAGACCTTGGACCCAAGTTGAGATCGAGAAAAATATTATTTTAGAGAAGTTATTAATTTATAGAAATGAAGTTATTAATTTATAGAAATTCTACTGTATCTTAAATTTGAGAAAGAAAAGAAAAACATATTTTTGAAAATTGAGAAGATTGGACAAAAAGTTTGAAAATCTGAATCTTAATATTTCAGGTAAAATGCAGACAGCCCGTCATCGTATGGGGTCATTTGCATTTTGCCTCCCAATTTTTTTTTTTACACTTCTCACCTAATGTTTTAATTTTATTGCACTTTGCATTTTTCGGAGAATCATGGTGGAATATTTCATCCGCGTGTGTGCACAAGCCTAAGCGCGATTTAATTATAAAAATTAAATGCAGATAGCCCCCAAAGTATGGGATCATTTGCACTTTGCCCACCAAACATTTTACAAAACAAAAATAAATAAATTAAAAAATTAGAAAAAATATGGAGAAAAGTACTGAAAAATGGAGAAAATTTTCAGAAAATATTTGCAGATAAACCACTTCACATTACAAGCCAAATATAATGTTGGCATGTATTAAAATACACACATATGCTTGATGGTGACGCCAATAGAAATACACGATTTTTTTCATTTATCTTTTTGGTTTGATTTTTCCTCTTTTTATACAATAGTGGTGTATTTGATTTTGTTGTGAAGTTACACTCTTCCGTGATTTTTGAGTTGTTGAAGTTCGATCTCCTCATTTGGTTCACTGAGTTCTTTCGTGATTTATTTAGGTTGTTGAAGTTCAATCTCTTCATTTGGGTCGGTGAGTTTTTCTTATTTTCTCATCTTTTTTTTTTTTTCAATCTTTGTAATGTTCTATTGATTTATATTTATGTTGAAGTTTTTGTTCGTGAATTGAAGTTTAAAGGTTTTTTATCCGATTTAGAGGTTTCACACACCTGATATTATAGAAAGTTCATGGTTTTTCTATTTGATTTTATCTTGTAATGTGAAGTTCAATATCTGAAAATTATATATTGACTTTTTCTCCATTTTTTAGATTTTTACCAATTTTCTTATTTTTATTTATTTTATTAATATTAAAAAGTTGGGGGTAAACTGCAAATAATTTCATATGTTGGGGGCTATTTGCATTTAAACTTTACAATTTTACCAAATTCAAAATCGTCCTTGGGAGCGTGTACACACGCAGATCGAATATTCCATCACTATTCTCCGAAAAATATAAAGTGCAACAAAATCAAAAAATTGGGTGAAAAATATATATAAAAACAGAAAAAAAAAAGATAGGAGGCAAAGTGCAAATGACCTCATACGTCGGGGGATGTCTGTATTTTACCCTAATTATTTCTGTGATATTCTTATTCTTTTTTCTTGAAAAAATGACAATAAAAACACGATTGCTTTTACTTTCTTTTTTTTTCTGAATTGAATCGATTATAATTATATTTTGAATACTAATTATCAATATTAATTTTGTAAAGTAATCAATAACTTTTATTACAATAGAACAACGACTATTAAAATAGATAAATACTCGAAAAAAAAGATGATGGACCTCAATTTCCAAAATTAAGTTAGATCTCATTCACTATTATTTTTGTTTCTTTAATTACAATTTTGTGTTTTTATTGCATTTTAAGTCTTTTTCTATTAATTTTATACAACATTGATAAGACCATTTTAACCCTCAACTTGAATGCCTTTATCCTCCAATGGGCTGAATTTCAATTTTCAGTGAAGTGGTCTGGCCCAATAGTTTGCCACCTTATCTCTATTTTGTTCTCAGTCAAGCCCAAGCCCAAGCCAGAATGTCAGTGGGTTGGGTTTTTTTATTTTTTATTTTTAAAATAATTTAATTTAATTAAATTTGGAAAAAATAGATAATATTTTTTATGGAATTTTATGGTGATAATATCATAAATATTTCACAAAAAAAAGAAAACATAAACTATAGGTAAGAAATAATTTTTAATTGCAATTATACAAATGCATGGAGCCATAGTCGAATTATAATTATATTTATTCAGATATTTTTACTTGGAAATTCAGATTATAAATATAATTGATCGTAATGAGAATTTATATAAATCACATTAAATTTAAAATGTGACTCATAGCCCTCGATGTTCTTCGCTTTTGATTTTATTAATTAAATCAAGCAAAATAAATTAATAATTACATAAAGGTGCTAATTAATAATAAGTGTTCCCACAATTTGGAATCTGTTAAAAATGGTTACAAGACTAGAATAATATGAATAAATAATTTTTCTTAAAAAATTATTTGTTATTTCAAGAATGATGGCAAATGTCTTGAATGGAGATATGTAATCTTCTCCAGATTAGTGGGAGCAAATTATGCATTATCTTAAAATACGGTATCAAGATTTTGATGATTTGATATCAAGAATGATGCCAAATATCTTAGTTTAATTAGTCAATTTAAAATTATATATATATATATATATATATATATGTAATCTCTCCGTGAAAAAGTGAAGAGATATTTTTATATTTTTCTTCAACTTTTTCACAGACGTTTTCTGCGAAGAATTTTGGTAATCCTGAAATATTTTTTTTTTTCTCAGAATTAACTATCACCATCACTTCTCTCATAAATTTTTGAAAGAAAAACATCTTTGTAGCAGCAAAAATCATGGAATTTTCGACATTTTAGATTTTGCAGAAATGGAATTCAAGAATTTTCTTTTGCACAAAAGGGGAAGAGATTTGTTCTTCTATTTTTTTTTATGAAAAAAAAAATCATCTTTTAGGAAGAGAATTTATTTTTCTTTATTATTAATATTTTCTTGAAAATATGAAGGTATTTTGAACAATTTTGATATCTCTTTGCATTACAGAAAATGAGGTTTCTTTTCCCATTATCTTGGTTCTGATTCCCTCAAAACTAAAGTTTATTGGATAAAGTATTTGAAGGAAAGAATTTCCTATAATTATTGGAGTATTAAGGTCTTCGACAAGAACAAAACTAGTTTTGAAACAAATTCATCATTACGAACATGAGCTTCGGAAAGTTTGAAATTAATTTTACGACTTATTGAATTACCAGTTGGAAGTTTTTCTTTGATTTTTTCAAAATATTTGATAGGGATTAACCCTTCTTGGATGCAGTTCATGTCAGCACACGAATCCATTAATTCAACAGCAGTTAATTCGAAATCTTCAATAACTAGATTAATTTTTACGTACAATTTCCGGTAGGCAACTCTAGAGATAGAATTGACGAGGGATTCTTCTTCCTCGGAATTTTTAGATAGAGAGCAAGGACAGAGTCATTGATAGAATTAAACAAAATTCTGAAGCTTCTGATAAAGAACAAATTTCAAATTCAATTTACGCTATCCAACATTTACAATCTTAACCAACTCCCCCTGATCTAAAAAATGAAGAAGTCCAAAACTTCGGGTCCTTTAATGGAAGTTCAATGTATGAGTGGAAATAGATACTTTATCTGAATATCAAATTCTTAGCTTGTGTAAACAAATGGTTACGGTACCAATATTTATAAAGAAAGAGCAAGTCTAACAGACGGTTTGCTGACCTAGTAGAATTACAACTGTGTAATGATTTTACTTTAAAATCCCAATTAAAGAAACAAAATCTTACAACCAGAAAAGAGCTAGAAAACTGGTGTGAACAATTTGAAGTTTAAAAAACGCTCACCTTCTTGAAAAAGAAAACATCATAACGCACGTAGGTGCAAGTATTCAAAGAAAATTCCTTCCTTTAAACCCCCTTCTAGACCTAATTTTGAAGAAAATATTATTAATAATGATGAGAGAAGTCCTAATTCTAATGCAATATCTTTTTTAATATAAACTGTTTATTATTCATTTTATTGGAAATTCCCAAATATATCAAGAAAGAAATGATTTATTCAGTATTCGAGTTTCGTTATCAATGTCATATTGATACCTGTGTAAATTATAAATGAATCAATTAGTACACGAATTTTACCATTAATATAATTTTGGTACCCATTAAATATTTTTTATTTACTTTTGTATTATTTTTTTATATAATGATTATTTTACCCTTAAAAAATAAATAATAAATATACAAAAAGAACAAGGATACAACAAGGGTAAAATATACTTTGCCCCTGAACTATTCCTGATGTAACACTTATCCCCTTGATTTGACTAAAATGACCCTCATACTTTGAATAATTATATTATTTTTAATATATATCTTAATATTTTGCATATTAAATCATCATCATCAAATTATTTTTTAATATGGGAAGAATTTAAATACAAGTGGAGTATGATTAATATATAGTTGATAAACAACAAATATAATATAACCAACAATTCATATATGCTTTTTAAAAGAAATTGACAAATATATATGTTTCACAAAAGTTAAACATTTTTAAAAATAAATATCTATATTATCATATTTTTAAAGAAAATATATTCGAAAAATCATTTAACTATTCATTTCTATCTAAAAGAATAAATAATTAATAACTTGATTTTATTACAAATTTAATAAAATCTTTTTATGAAATTTCTTATGTATTTTTTGTTGTCATTCATTACTTAACTTTGAGTTTGTAAAATATAATAACATTCAAACTATTTAATTTACTAATTTTCTATTACTTCATTATAATTAAAAGATACTTTTTTCAATTGAAAAAAATTTAATTAAATTTAAAATACAAAATTATTATAAAAAGAAATTCTTTAAACTATATATAATACAAGGGCAAGATTCTCCAAAAATTTAACTATAGGGGTAAGTATTTACCCAAAAAATAATATTTTATTTTATTAAACATGATAATAATATTTTATTAATTTATTATTTTCTACTCACTTTATTTAAATATTTATAAAAGTAAAATTCAAAAGGCATTGCAACGATAGAGAAGTTGAATTTTCATTTTAAATTTTAAAAAATTATAATCCAAAATTGAAACTTTTGAATTTAAATTTAACTTTTGCAATCAAAATTTAATATCTCGATTAAATACAAAAAAAAATTAGCTTTGACGATAGAAAGTTCTATTTTTCAGGACTTGACTATTAACATAAGTTATTTAATAATGAGTTTTTCTACGTATATTGAAAGATAAAAATAGTAAAATGTCTCAAAATAACAAAAATACAATAATCTTCATAACCAAATATGAAAATGAAAGTAAATTTGATGTGGTCGAGGTTTTTACGAAGGGATAAAATTGAAAAATTTATCTACGACACAATTACACACCATGTGAAAACACAATTTCCGAGGGAGGTCCATTTTTCTATATATATTAGTGTATATATAAATATACACTAATATCTATATTATATATAATTGAAGAACAATTTACTCCCCTGTATTTTTAAAATGAAGCAATTTACCTCCTTAGATAGATAGGTGGTAAATTGCTACATTTTTAAAAAATATAGAGAGATAAATCACTATCTTTTTCATATTGGATAATTTGCTCATTTACAATATTATAAAAGGTAAATAGCATTAAACTCTTTTATTAAATTAGTAATAATAGTCCTTAGCAGGCCTTCTCCACAATAGGCCATCCAATTCCTCAAAGTCTTTGGGCTACTGGGCCATTTGGGCCTATACACCTATCAGGTTTGGTATAATTACGTAAATTCTACAATTTAAAAAATTAAATTTAATATTTCTAAGATTTGTTTTCGTCTAACAAATAGGTCCCTCCTTCCGTCAGTCAAAATTCATTGAATTTGTATATTAACAAAAACAGACTAAATAAAAATCGATATTATCCTCATTGACTAATTACAAACTTATTACATGTCAAATAAATCTTATGTAGCTAAACTATCCTTATAATGATGAAAATATACCTACTCACAATTATTAGCACTAAAAAATATATAAGAATAATTTGGTTATAAAAAGATTTTTTTAACTTACAATAAATTAGTAATAAATCCATTAGGAATAAATCTGAAATTTTTATCTGAATTTTTTTGTTAATATCATCAAATTTTATGAATTTTGACTAACACATGAAACTTATTTATTAAATAGAAGCAAACTTCATACATATATATATATATATATATATATATTTTTCTGCTTTCTCGTTTCCTATGTAAGATAAGCATATAGACTGGGGCTCTTGTCGAGCTTGCCTACATACCTTCCTAGTTTGGACAGAATCAAGTCATTCGTAGAAGACACTAAAACAAGGATTAATACTTTACCCTGATTGCCTATTGAAGCATTGAAACGGCGCTTTTTCTTTAGTCAAATCGGTCTCCCGGAGCTTCTTTGAAAGCTATTGTTCTCCTGAACAGGACTATTGGCAGGACATCCTTCTTTATGAAAGCAGGCTAGACTTCGCGAGCTAGGCTAGAAAGCTAAATAGATGCGTGTGAAGCCACGAAAACAGATCCACGTGGTGATCATCAGAGCGGGCCTAAAACGTTCATTTTTTTAAATATTATTTTTTAAATCATATAAAATCTATGTATAATATTTTCATATATGATTCTACAAAAAAATATATAATTAGTTAATAACATCAAATTCCCATTATTGATGTAGCATCATTATTTATATAATTTAAGGTTCCACAATGACTATTGACCGTTATTTGTGCAATGGTCACGTTTGTCATAATTAAGAGTAATGACAAATAATTTTGTTAGGATAGATTAGTTAAGTTTTTTTTCTCGATTTTATTTAATTATAATTAATAATAATTATTTATTATGACGTTTAATTCATAATCATTAAAATATAGGTAATAGTAAAAAAAGTTTCTTGTGTTGTTTTATCATTTCACCTAAAATTTTTCACATAGGACATTAATTACCGTCGTTATATTTTTATCTCACGTACGAATATATCTTAAGAATAATTTATATAATTTAAAAATATTTATATATATCTTTATCTCATAGAGGAGATATCTCCCAAAAGAAAAAAGACAAATAGTTATCGTCAAAAAGTTATTATTATAAATATGTTTTAATAATATATTAATAATAACTAAAATTAAAAATATTTTTTTTACTTAAAACTAAAAATTAAAAATAATAGTACAATATGCTCTTCTAAAATTTATCATAATTATAAATACTTTCTCATTGTTTGAAAAATTATAAATACCCTATCAAATACTCCCTTCTAGTAAGGGGTAGTTATTAGAGTATTTATAATTTCAAAGAATAATCGTAAAATTTTTAAATAATAATATATATTTATAATTATGATAAATTTTAAAAAAATTCGTTGTAATCTATACAAAATAAAAACATAAAGATATAGATTGGATATCGTCCCGAAACAAAATAACAAATAATTATTGTCCTAAAAGTTGATTTATCTATATATATATATTTATTTTTTGGATTATCTCTTGTCACGACGAGTATACCAATTTTTTATTTATTTATATATATATATTTTTAAAATTATTTTTATTATTTTTTTTTTTCCAAAGAATTGGAATAATAAGAGAATATTCTTTCCCAACATTGGGTTTAGTCAAAGTCGATAAACCTTTGACCTTTTCAAGTGGGTCCCACACACTCATTGTTCTTGCCGTACATGTTCCCACTTGCAAACATTGTCCACACGGGGAAATATCCTCTACAGCACCCACTTCCCGTTGGCAACTTGCAATCATCACTTTGTGCTGCACAAGGGTTGTACCTTACCTCCGGCTAATTAACATTCCCATACTTGTATTGTATTTTTGTTTTCTTTTAATTACCACTTGGAGATTTTTTGTCCATGGTTTCATTTTGATTAAAATGTCCACTTCTGGAATTAAAATGTTAGGGGCTTAGGCGTTTGTGCCTCTCACCCGAGGGTCACCTCTTGATTTGGCGTCGTGCGTTTGGGTCGGGGCCGACACCTTCCATTAGCAGTCCTAAGGCTCTTTTCGAGTTTTTTGCTAATCAACCTAGCTTTTCGGACTTCCCGCTTAAGCAAACATCCTATCTCTTTCAGTATTTTTATTGTTGTTTGAAGCTCTTTTTTGGAGGTGAATCGAAGCAGATTCTGACCATTTTCAGGAGGTCTTTGTGAAAAAATATTGTTCTTTTAGCTGTAATATGATTACTGTATATATATATTGTAAAAATTAATAACGAAATACTTACAATGTTTGATTTAGATTAAGCTTAACTTTAATAGTTCAAAGATAAAAATCGCAAATTTTAGATACTCAATTTGACTTATTTTCTATAAAAAGCCGAAACGTGTTTATTTTCTACTTTTTGCTGAAAAAAAAGTTAAAAATATATATTTTTTTAAAGAAAACTTTAAGTTATGCTTTTAAATTGCTTAATTTCAGTTGATCTAAATAAAAAATTATAAGCAATTATTACCAACTTCTATAACTTGTTGATAAAATGGTAACTATTAGGTATAATTGCACTGTCCTCTCTTGACATTTGATATAATTACACGTATACCCCATTTAATTTGTGAAATTACATCTACAACAAACAGATCATTCTATTAATCAAAATTAAATTGAATTTGCTAAATTATCAAAAAACTTAGATAAAATTCATATATACCCCTGATTAACTTATTACTCATTTATTGCAGGTCAAGTAAATTTTTTTGACCAAAATACCCTTATAAAGTGTAAAGAGATATATATATACCTCATCACATGGATTAGCATATAAAAATATATAAGGGTAATTTGATCAGAATTTAACTTGAAATAGATCAGTGATAAGTCATTTGGGGGTAAATATAGATTTTCATTCGATAAATTCAGTGAATTTTAACTAACGAAAAATTTATTTATTAAATAAAAATAAATATCACAAATATGAAATATAAATTTTCAAATCACAAAAAAGTTATATATAATTATCTCTTAATATTAATTTAATTTCTCAAATACTTCAATCTTATTTTTTTTTCTTTTCACTTTTTTTGTCTAACAGTTCAAACTTTCACAACGTTTCAACTTTTGCTACGCAAACACTTGAAAATATGAAACTTTGCAAATACTATTCAATGATGAAAGCGGGTTAAAAACTTTCAAATTGGGTACATCTCAGGAACATGGATGGGCTGCGCAGCTGATTATTACCCGAGCGCATATATATGAAAAGTTCCGCAGACGCCGTTTCCAGTTTCAACTTCCATTAACGAACGAATTTGCAATCTCTCGAAACTCTGTATATTGTTTGCCTCAAAATCCCAAACCCTGTTTGCGAATTGGGGGAGAGAAATGGACGGTGGCGATGCTCCGGGACAGGGGACAGTGACTTGTGCTACATGGATACGGCGCCCGGAGAACGAGCATTTGGTGGTGGTCGGAAAATCGAGGCCGTCTTCTCTCGAGATCTTCTCCTACGATCCTATCACCACTTGTCTCTCTGCCTCTCCCAAGGTTAGGTTAATTTGCCTGTTTATTTATTGTAGTAATTTCTCGTTACAAGTGGTGGAAATAGTACTTCTGTTCCCTTGATGGAGTGCTTGTGTTTTGAGCGTTGTAGTAATTTGGGTAGTGTTTCTGAAGGTTGTTCTGTGCTGTTTTTGTTGAATATTGGGTTTTGGAATTTTTGGGGAGTAGAATAATCTTCAGTTTTTTTTTAAACTAATAGTATATTTTGTAATGATGGAAGGAGGAGAGGTTACCAACGCCTTGCTCGTTGTTGTATGTATATTTATTGCAGGCGAAGTATGATTTTGAAGAAGGGGTTAATCCGGTAATCATTGCGGTGCATCCAAGTGGAGACGAATTTGTTTGTTCCACAAGTACTGGTGATTGCAAGTCAGTATTTTGGGTTTTTTCCTTTTAAATAGAAAATTGTTGATACAATCATAAAGCATCTAATCCCGTGATTATGAACCTTATTAGTGATTACTTGTCAACTTTTTTCTTGAAAGTACTGTTTGTTCCTGGGTTTGGGAGGAAAGTCCCTCACAATATCCTCGTTTCATTTTATCTCCTTTTAGAAAAAACAGACATGTCACGCCAAATGTGATTATCTCTTATCAAGCACCATTACATATATATTAATTGTAATTGTTATACCTTTATCTCATATTTAACATGTTCAGATTCAATGCTCAGATCTCTAGAAGAATTTTATCTCAAACACATAACAACTGAAAAGCTATATAAGAGCCGTCATTGTCTTAGTATCTAAATCAGTAGAGTTAAATGGTTTCTCTACTTTGTCTTTTGATAAAATAATTAAATCAATCACTTGGACCAAATTGTGAATAGCACTTGAGAGACCCTATATTGTCTTGGTGTAAGTGGTTTAAATTGAATAATGACTCTTTTGCAGTAGGCTAGAATTCCACTTTCTTGGAGAAAAAGAAATAAGTGAAACTTATGTTTGTTTGATGGAATAGAAATGTGAAAAACATGAATTCGTTTTCAAAACCCAACTTTGTACTGCTGAATCTGGAGTAAGAGTACACAAGCGTAGATTCTGATTTTGGCCTCTCATTCCTTTAGTTTTTGCTAGTCGGGAATTATACTTTAAACTAAGCATAAGTTGGGGCCTTGGAGAAAGTGGATTGGATTGAGGTAATGGTTGAAACTCCTATGTCCTAAGACTGTTGGTTTATCAGGTTTCTGAATGAATTTATAAGTTTAGTTTTTGGGCCTCATTATCTCATTTATAGGAGGGTTTCTGTTCTTTTTGGTTGATTCTTCCTTTTAAAAATAATAAACAAACATTAATATTAGCTGTAAAATTATAGATCATGTTACCCTATCATACATCTTAGTAGTACTCGATATCTTGTGTAGTTTGTTTTCTTTCTCCAGATGGGATGGTGGTATAAACGTAAAATTACAAGATGCAGTCCTGTTGACTTCAGTTCACTAACTGATACCTTTGTCCTAGCTTTATACAATTATTCGTGTATAATATTTCATACTGCTTGCAGATTGTTCGAGTTGTATGGTCGGGAAGACAGAATAAAACTTGTTGCAAAAGAACAACTTCTACTTCAGGGAATTGGCCTGCAAAAATGTTTAGCTTTTAGTGTTGATGGAACGAGATTTGCTACTGGTGGAGTTGTAAGCTTTCTTATAATATTTATTGCTTATGAATCTGCGCACTTGCAATTATTCAGAAATATCATCGTAATATTGTATTCAGGATGGATTTCTTAGAATATTTGAGTGGCCAAACATGCGTATCATTTTAGAGGAACCAAGAGTTCACAAGTCGTTTCGAGACATGGATTTCAGGTAAGAATGAGCTTCAATAAGATATTTCATTTGTTTTTCAGCATGTTTAAGTTGTTTAACCTATTTGTGACTGTTTGGATTTTGTGTGTGTATTATACACTGCACATGATCCTCTGCTTAACCCAAATGATTTAGCATCTGGGTTTGTTAGTTATGAAGTTGCTTTAGGGCCTGGATCGATTGTTTAACTTCCACTCCTGAAGCAAAAGAAATTGAACTCTTATGCTGCCTTCTGTTCTGATAGGTGCTTGGGTTTCCGCCTATAAAGAACTGCTTAGTTCACAAGCACTCTATAGAATTTATTGCTCGACATAGGTAGTGGCCCAATATGAAATAGGTTGAGACCCTTCAAGTTTTGGCGTAATGGGCTGAATGTCAAGCCTGCACATGCATATCCGTGCAAGTTTTATTTCACGACCAACTTCTAATCATCAAAGGCAGCTACACACTGTCGTGTATTGAGTGATATCGCTTTCAGTCATGGTCTCATAGTGCCTTCATGACATACTGACTGTGTGATGGCCGATTTGAAATCTGTTTAGGAGGATGAGCTTTTGCCGCTAAAATTATGCGATTTCCATTGCTGCAACACATTTCTCATATGCTTTTCCTTGAGTGCATAGAATTTCAAAGTACAGAAAGAATAATGGTCTTTGCAAAAAAAATATAAAAATCTGATAAGCTCTTGTGGGAGACAAGTAAACAGAAGAAGGAGAAGCTGTGTTGATGAGAGGGAACTATTTCTGAGAGCTACTGCTCTGCACTCCATGGGGAAATTGGCCTCATAATCAACCTACAAATTGTCTTTTCTCTACCATCCTCAATCCTTCCGAAAGCATATCTCTTTAGATTCTGGATGGATAGCGCTTTGACTTTTTTAATCTGCAATTTTATTTGATACTATGCTGCCATTACGTAATTTTGGATACTTTCTATTTGTCATAACATCGTCAGCTACTAGCCAACTAATCTATAATGCTAAAATCTATGATGACAAGGAGGAATGAATTGAGTCCTTAAATGATTCATACTTACCTTGATAAAAGTGGGAGGGGTTTTTTATGAATAATTTATGATATTTACTGTTACAACCATTACTTCTATGTGTGCTTGTCAAGTGCTGGACATCAATAAAAAGCAAGTAGCATCCTTTTTGGTTCTCTTTTTTTTTTCTTTTTACTCCTTTTTTTGTCCATTTTTACTGAAATATTGGATTATCATATACCAATTAAGAACTTCACACATGGAAATTAACAATTTGGGGCTTGATATTGCTCTTGCAGCTTAGACTCGGAATTTTTAGCTTCAACGTCGACTGATGGCTCAGCAAGAGTATGGAATACAAATGATGGTTCTCCAGTTGCAACCTTGACACGGAACTCCGTAAATATCTTTATCCTTCTGCTCTGCACTATCGTGTTTTCACTCATACTTGGGGTTTTAATTTAATCTGTGACTTCTTTGCTCTCATGTTGCAGGATGAGAAGATTGAACTTTGCCGATTTTCTAAAGATGGGACAAAACCATTTTTGTTTTGCTCAGTTCAAAGAGGTATGTTACATTTGCTTCATTGAGAATGTAGTCATCTATGTGATTCTCCTCAGTTGAAAGGTTGGACAGCTGGTCTTGAAGAGTGCTTGTGTCTGCACAGGAAATAAACCACTTACAGTCGTCTGGGATATAAGCACATGGAAAAAAATTGGGCACAAGAGGTTACTTAGAAAGCCAGCTTCAATGATGTCTATTAGTTTGGATGGAAAATATCTTGCTTTGTAAGCCACTTTCTACATCTCCTTTTTTTTTCCCCTCTTTCTGGCCCAGTATTTTACTCTGGAAGACATACCTCTAATTTACCTTTTCTTAAAATTGTTTATCTAGAAGTGCCTTCCTTTAACAACAAAGAGAACTATTTCAAAAGGTTAATTATGTGTACAGGCGGACTTCATAAATTCTGGTGAAAATTTCTAGTGTAAAAGCCTTGATTTGGTGTACAATTTCTGAAAATCATTTCTATCTTAGCCTATCTTGAAGTTTTAAGTTCCTTTGATCGCTGTCACTTGTTTTTTTCTCTAGATGATCTGCTGCCTATAGTTGGCAGGGGAATCATATCTTTTGAATTATTATTTATTTTTCCAAGTTAATGAAATAACTGCCTGGTAGGGGAAAAAAGGGTTATGGTTAATTGCTTGATATGCTGTATTAATCCATGATAAGAGGTAGGAAAGAAACAGACATTAGCTTGTTTTGAAGTAAGGTTCCACCGAGGTTATCTGCAAAACTTCCTTTTCTCTTTTCATGTTCTCTTCAAATAGCATGCTGTTTGACCAGATTATGAGTAAAAGAATAGCAATATCAGCAGTTGGCTGGAGTTAGTTTGACCATGACCGGTAAACAAGAACAGGTCGTTCTTTCTCATCATGCAAAGACTTTCTTACATGCTTTAAGGAAAAAAAGCTCTATCTTTGTGAGAGGGCACCAGGTGATATAAATAATAACTAATAATACCGTTAGCATATAAGTGGGGACAATGAGTGGAGACTTTTGGGGGATTGTTTCTAAATTGGCATGTTTTAGTAATCCTTTTCTTCACTCAAATTTTTAATAAAAATTTGTCATTATCTTAGGGGGAGCAAGGATGGAGATATATGTGTTGTAGAAGTGAAAAAGATGGAGGTCCGCCACTGGAGTAAGAGGCTACACTTGGGTTCTGATATTACATCCTTGGAATTTTGTCCTAGTGATAGGTAAATTGAAAAATTTTCATGAAAGTTTAGCAGAGGAGGAGCATTGTTATTTAGAAAAGAGAGTTTCTATCCTGTATGCTATATTACAACGGCCATGTTTTCCGGTTTCAACTTATGATCGTAAGCATGATAGTAACTATGCATGGTAATTAGTATATTCATGAAGTACTCTCCTCTGCGGACTTACCAGAAACAGAACTTTCGCGTTGGAGGCTCGTTCTACATTTAATCTCTCTGGTCCTTTTTTGACTTTGTAGGGTAGTACTTACTACTTCTAAGGAATGGGG